>NC_086445.1:211762097-211844597 GCF_028390025.1 Pseudophryne corroboree
AAGTACTGGTTTCCAAAAGATTACTTATGGCGTATCCTTTCCCGCCAACGGATAGGTTACGCTGGAAATCCTCCCCTAGGGTAGACAAAGCGTTGACACGCTTATCTAAGAAGGTGGCCCTGCCGTCACAGGATACAGCCGCCCTATAGGAAGCAGGAAGGTATCCTGAAGTCTGTTTATACACATTCTGGTACTCTTCTGAGGCCAGCAATTGCTTCGGCCTGGATGTGTAGTGTTGTAGCAGCATGGACAGATACTCTGTCTGAGGAGATAGATACCCTGGACGGGGAGACTATTTTACTGACCCTAGGGCATATCAAAGACGCTGTCCTATATATGCGGGATGCCCAGAGGGACATTTGCCTGCTGGGCTCTAGAATAAACGCAATGTCGATTTCTGCCAGAAGGGTCCTATGGACTCTGCAATGGACAGGTGATTCAGAATCTAAAAAACACATGGAGGTGTTACCTTATAAGGGTGAGGAATTGTTTGGGGACGGTCTCTCGGACCTAGTTTCCACAGTTACGGCTGGGAAGTCAAATTTCTTGCCATATATTCCCTCACAGCCAAAGAAGGCACTGTATTACCAAATGCAGTCCTTTCGTTCACAAAAAAGCAAGAAAGTCAGAGGTGCATCCTTTCTTGGCAGGGGTAGAGGAAAAAAGCTGCACCATGCAGCTAGTTCCCAGGAACAAAAGTCCTCCCTGGCTTCCACTAAATCCACCGCATGACGCTGGGGCTCCACAGCCGGAGCCAGGAGCGGTGGGGGCGCGTCTCCGAAATTTCAGCCACCAGTGGGTTTGCTCACAGGTGGATCCTTGGGCTATACAAATTGTGTCTCGGGTATACAAGCTGGAATTCGAGGTGACGCCCCCTCACCATTACCTAAAATCGGCCATGCCAGCTTCCCCCATGGAAAGGGAGGTAGTGTTGGCAGCAATTCACAAGCTATATCTCCAGCAGGTGGTAGTGAAGGTTCCCCTCCAACAGGGAAGGGGTTACTATTCCACTATGTTTGTGGTACCGAAACCGGACGGTTCGGTCAGACCCATTTTGAATTTAAAATCCCTGAACATTTATCTGAAGAAATTCAAGTTCAAGATGGAATTGCTCAGAGCGGTCATTGCAAGCCTGGAAGAGGGGGATTTTATGGTGTCTCTGGACATCAAGGATGCGTACGTGCATGTCCCCATTTATCCACCTCATCAAGAGTACCTCAGGTTTGTGGTACAGGACTGTCATTACCAATTCCAGACGTTGCCGTTTGGCCTGTCCACGGCACCGAGAATATTTACCAAGGTGATGGCGGAAATGATGGTGCTCCTTCGGAAGCAAGGGGTTACAATTATCCCATACTTGGACGATCTCCTCATAAAGGCGAGGTCCAGGGAGCGGTTGCTGATCAGCGTAGCACACTCTCAGGAAGTGTTGCGACAGCACGGCTGGATTCTGAATATTCCAAAGTCGCAGCTGATTCCTACGACGCGTCTGCCCTTCCTGGGCATGATTCTGGACACAAGCCAGAAAAAGGTGTTTCTCCTGGAGGAAAAGGCTCAGGAGCTCGTGACTCTGGTCAGAGACCTCCTAAAACCAAAACAGGTATCGGTGCATCACTGCACGCGATGGTGGCGTCATACGAAGCCATTCCCTTCGGCAGGTTCCATGCGAGGATCTTTCAGTGGGATCTGTTGGACAAGTGGTCCGGATCGCATCTTCAGATGCATCGGCTAATCACCCTGTCCCCCAGGGCCAGGGTGTCTCTTCTGTGGTGGCTGCAAAGTGCTCACCTCCTCGAGGGCCGCAGGTTCGGCATACAGGACTGGGTCCTGCTGACCACGGATGCAAGCCTCCGAGGATGGGGGGCAGTCACTCAGGGAAGAAACTTCCAGGGGCTGTGGTCAAGTCAGGAGACTTGTCTGCACATCAATATCCTGGAACTATGGGCCGTATACAACGCCCTGAGTCAAGCGAAGCCTCTGCTTCGAAACCAACCAGTGCTGATTCAGTCAGACAACTTCACGGCAGTGGCCCATGTAAACCGCCAGGGCGGCACAAGAAGCAGGGTGGCAATGGCAGAAGCCACCAGGATTCTTTGTTGGGCGGAGAATCACGTACTAGCACTGTCAGCAGTGTTCATTCCGGGAGTGGACAACTGGGAAGCAGACTTCCTCAGCAGGCACGACCTCCACCCGGGAGAGTGGGGACTTCATCAAGAAGTCTTCACACAGATTGCAAATCGATGGGAACTGCCACAGGTGGACATGATGGCGCCCCGTCTCAACAAAAAGCTAAAAAGGTATTGCGCCAGGTCAAGAGACCCTCAGGCGATAGCTGTGGACGCACTTGTAACACCGTGGGTGTTCCAGTCGGTATGTGTTTCCTCCTCTTCCTCTCGTACCAAAGGTGCTGAGAATTGTGAGAAAAAGAGGAGTGAGAACAATACTCATTGTTCCGGATTGGCCAAGAAGGACTTGGTACCTGGAATTGCAAGAAATGCTCGCAGAGGACCCATGGCCTCTGCCTCTCAGACAGGACCTGTTGCAACAAGGGCCCTGTCTGTTCCAAGACTTACCGCGGCTGCGTTTGACGGCATGGCGGTTGAACGCCGGATCCTAGCGGAAAAAAAGGCATTCCGGATGAAGTTATTCCTACGCTGATAAAGGCTAGGAAGGACGTGACAGCAAAGCATTATCACCGTATATGGCGAAAATATGTTGCTTGGTGTGAGGCCAGGAAGGCTCCTACAGAGGAATTCCAGCTGGGCCGGTTCCTGCACTTCCTACAGTCAGGAGTGACTATGGGCTTAAAATTAGGATCCATAAAGGTCCAGATTTCGGCCCTATCCATTTTCTTTCAAAAGGAACTGGCTTCGCTTCCTGAAGTTCAGACGTTTGTAAAGGGAGTGCTGCATATTCAGCCCCCTTTTGTGCCACCAGTGGCACCTTGGGATCTTATCGTGGTGTTGAGTTTCCTGAAATCTCACTGGTTTGAGCCACTTAAGACCGTGGAGCTAAAGTATCTCACGTGGAAAGTGGTCATGCTATTGGCCTTAGCTTCGGCTAGGCGTGTGTCAGAATTGGCGGCTTTGTCATGTAAAAGCCCCTATCTGGTTTTCCATATGGACAGGGCAGAATTACGGACTCGTCCGCAATTTCTGCCGAAGGTGGTGTCATCTTTTCATTTGAACCAACCTATTGTGTGCCTGCGGCTACTCGTGACTTGGAGGACTCCAAGTTGCTTGATGTAGTCAGGGCTTTGAAGATTTATGTAGCCAGGACGGCTGGAGTCAGGAAAACTGACTCGCTGTTTATCCTGTATGCATCCAACAAGCTGGGTGCTCCTGCTTCAAAGCAGACTATTGCTCGCTGGATCTGTAACACGATTCAGCAGGCTCATTCTGCGGCTGGTTTGCCGCATCCAAAATCAGTGAAAGCCCATTCCACAAGGAAAGTGGGCTCTTCTTAGGCGGCTGCCCGAGGGGTCTCGGTATTACAACTTTGCCGAGCAGCTACTTGGTCGGGTTCAAACACCTTTGCAAAGTTCTATAAGTTTGATACCCTTGCTGAGGAGGACCTTGTGTTTGCCCATTCGGTGCTGCAGAGTCATCCGCACTCTCCCGCCCGTTTTGGGAGCTTTGGTATAATCCCCATGGTCCTTACGGAGTCCCCAGCATCCACTAGAACATTAGAGAAAATAAGATTTTACTCACCGGTAAATCTATTTCTCGTAGTCCGTAGTGGATGCTGGGCGCCCGTCCCAAGTGCGGACTTTCTGCAATACGTGTATATGGTTATTGCTTAATAAAAGGGCTATGTTGGCATCTGTTTGATGCTCTGTTGTTGTTCATACTGTTAACTGGGTAAGTTTATCACGAGTTATACGGTGTGATTGGTGTGGCTGGTATGAGTCTTACCCTGGATTCTAAAATCCTTTCCTTGTAATGTCAGCTCTTCCGGGCACAGTTTCCTTAACTGAGGTCTGGAGGAGGGGCATAGAGGGAGGAGCCAGTGCACACCAGGTAGTACTAAATCTTTCTTTAGAGTGCCCAGTCTTCTGCGGTGCCCGTCTATTCCCCATGGTCCTTACGGAGTCCCCAGCATCCACTACGGACTACGAGAAATAGATTTACCGGTGAGTAAAATCTTATTATAGTGCTTGAAAGCTATTATCTCAGTCTTAAATAGTTTTTTTCATTGATGTAAAATGCTTTTGTCTGTTCTATATTGAGAGAGGGTCTCATGATAACTAATGTACTTACTTTATTTCCATAGATGATTCAAAATTTTCAAGACGAGTCATGCTTTGTGTTGGATACAATGAAAGGTAGGGCACCAGCTCTGGGCCAGCATTGTTTGCTCACGTAATCCTCATTTGCATTTACTTGGTCCAGAGGCTGGACAATGACTGGAAGAAAAGCCATAAAAAATTCAGCTAAGGAACCATAGGAAATTTTCTTTTTTCAAACTGAAGACGTTATGTTAGTTACTTATCCTGCTAACACTTTTCTATCATAATACAACGTGAAAGACCATTGGCACTGAAGGTGAGATGGCAATTGATGAAACAATCACAATTGATGCTGGTTTCGGCCTGTATAGATTCACAGGCTACTGAAAAATGTCAGCGGAACAATACATGTTGTGCATGCAGCCTGGATTAGGCACAGTGGCTTTCTTGCTTTTGGCAAATGCACATCCCTGTTAAGGGCCCCATACACTTATACGACATGACGGTCCGTCATGTCGTATAAGAGTTCGTCCAATCTCCCAGGAGCCTCACGGTTGGTAAATTAATTTCTCTGACGTCCTAGTTGATGCTGGGAACTCCGTAAGGACCATGGGGAATAGCGGCTCCGCAGGAGACTGGGCACAAAAGTAAAGCTTTAGGACTACCTGGTGTGCACTGGCTCCTCCCCCTATGACCCTCCTCCAAACCTCAGTTAGATTTTTGTGCCCGGCCGAGAAGGGTGCACACTAGGGGCTCTCCTGAGCTTCTTAGTGAAAGTTTAGTTTTAGGTTTTTTATTTTCAGTGAGACCTGCTGGCAACAGGCTCACTGCATCGAGGGACTAAGGGGAGAAGAAGCGAACCTGCCTGCTTGCAGCCAGCTTGGGCTTCTTAGGCTACTGGACACCATTAGCTCCAGAGGGACCGAACACAGGCCCAGCCTCGGAGTCCGGTCCCAGAGCCGCGCCGCCGGCCCCCTTACAGAGCCAGAAGCAAGAAGAGGTCCGGAAAAATCGGCGGCAGAAGACATCAGTCTTCAACAAGGTAGCGCACAGCACTGCAGCTGTGCGCCATTGTTACTCAGGCACACTTCGGTCACTGAGGGTGCAGGGCGCTAGGGGGGGGCGCCCTGAGCAGCAATGTAAACACCTTGGCTGGCGAAAATACACCACATATAACCCCAAGGGCTATATGGATGTATTTTAACCCCTGCCAGAACTCCCCAAAAAGCGGGAGAAAAGGCCGCCGAGAAGGGGGCGGAGCCTATCTCCTCAGCACACGGGCGCCATTTTCCATCACAGCTCCGCTGGAAGGACGTCTCCCTGACTCTCCCCTGCAGTCCTGCACTACAGAAAAGGGTAAAAAAGAGAGGGGGGCACTAATTGGCGCAGTTGTAATAATAACAGCAGCTATAAAGGGAAAAGCACGTTTTATAGTGGTATTCCTGTCTATATATAGCGCTCTGGTGTGTGCTGGCATACTCTCCCTATGTCTCCCCAAAGGGCTAGTGGGGTCCTGTCCTCTATCAGAGCATTCCCTGTGTGTGTGCGGTGTGTCGGTACGATTGTGTCGACATGTTTGAGGAGGAAAATGAGATGGAGGCGGAGCAATTGCCTATTATAGAGTTGTCACCCCCTAGGGAGTCGACACCTGAGTGGCTGAGCTTATGGAAGGAATTGCGTGACAGTGTCAGTTCTTTACGAAAGACAGTTGACGACATGAGACAGCCGGCTACTCAGCTTGTGCCTGTCCAGGGGTCTCAAACGCCATCAGGGGCTTTAAAACGCCCGTTACCTCAAATGGCAGACACAGACACGGATACTGACTCCAGTGTCGATGATGAGGAGACAAACGTGACTTCCAGTAGGGCCACACGTTACATGATTGAAGCAATGAAAAATGTATTGCATATCTCTGATAATACAAGTACCACTAAAAAGGGTATTATGTTTGGTGAGAAAAAACTGCCTGTAGTTTTTCCTGTATCCGAGGAATTAAATGAAGTGTGTGATGAGGCGTGGGTTTCCCCCGATAAAAAACTGATAATTCCTAAAAGGTTATTGGCATCATACCCTTTCCCGCCAGAGGATAGGGCACGTTGGGAAACACCCCCTAGGGTGGATAAAGCGCTCACACGCTTGTCTAAACAGGTAGCACTACCCTCTCCTGATACGGCCGCCCTAAAGGAACCTGCCGATAGAAAGCAGGAGAATATCCTAAAATGTATATACACTCACACGGGTGTTATACTGCGACCAGCAATCGCCTCAGCCTGGATGTGCAGTGCGGGCGTGGCGTGGTCGGATTCCCTGACTGAAAATATTGATACCCTAGATAGGGACAGTATATTACTGACTATAGAGCATTTGAAAGATGCATTTTTATATATGCGTGATGCACAGAGGGATATTTGCCGACTGGCATCAAGAGTTAGCGCGCTGTCCATTTCTGCAAGAAGAGGTTTATGGACGCGGCAGTGGTCAGGTGATGCGGATTCTAAAAGGCACATGGAAGTATTGAAACAATAAACAAGAAAAAGCGCTAGGAAACTGGATGAGAGAATTCCGACAATTTTAATAAAGAATAAGAATTAGATTACTGTTGCAACAGATGAATAAAAAATTCATTAGAATCAATTAAAAATAGGGCCTAATATAGCACTGCAAGATTTTAGAAAGTCCCATATGCTGTATATGGTATATGCAACAGTAATCTAATTCTTATTCTTTATTAAAATTGTCGGAATTCTCTCATCCAGTTTCCTAGCGCTTTTTCTTGTTTATTGTTTCAGTTTAGGGTCTAACTAACCCTGTTATATTAGCTGCTTTAAGAAAGACCACTCACCACGAGCGCCAAAGGTTTTACTTGTTAATTCCATTCTCCCACTTATACACATGGAAGTATTGCCTTATAAGGGGGAGGAGTTATTTGGGGTAGGTCTATCAGACCTGGTAGCCACGGCAACTGCTGGAAAATCCACATTTTTACCCCAGGTAGCTTCTCAACCTAAGAAGACGCCGTATTATCAGGCGCAGTCCTTTCGGCCCCATAAGGGCAAGCGGGCAAAAGGCGCCTCATTTCTGCCCCGTGGCAGAGGGAGAGGAAAAAGGCTGCAGCAAACAGCCAGTTCCAAGGAACAAAAGCCCTCTCCCGCCTCCGCAAAGTCCTCAGCATGACGCTGGGGCTTTACAAGCGGACTCAGGCACGGTGGGGGCCCGTCTCAAGAAATTCGAGACGTCTCCCCCTCGCCGTTTCCTAAAGTCTGCTTTACCGATGTCTCCCTCAGACAGGGAGGCAGTATTGCAAGCCATTCACAAGCTGTATTCCCAGCAGGTGATAATCAAGGTACCCCTCCTGCAACAGGGAAAGGGGTACTATTCCACACTATTTGTGGTACCGAAGCCGGACGGCTCGGTGAGACCAATTTTAAATCTAAAATCCTTGAACACTTACATACAAAGGTTCAAATTCAAGATGGAGTCACTCAGAGCAGTGATTGCAAACCTGGAAGAAGGGGACTATATGGTCTCTCTGGACATCAAAGATGCTTACCTACATGTCCCAATTTACCCTTCTCACCAAGGGTACCTCAGGTTTGTGGTACAGAACTGTCACTATCAGTTTCAGATGCTGCCGTTTGGATTGTCCACGGCACCCCGGGTCTTTACCAAGGTAATGGCCGAAATGATGATACTCCTTCGAAAAGAAGGGAGTTTTAGTTATCCCTTACTTGGACGATCTCCTGATAAGGGCAAGATCCAGGGAACAGTTGGAAGTCGGGGTAGCACTATCCCAGATAGTGCTGCGGCAGCACGGTTGGATTCTCAATATTCCAAAATCGCAGCTGATCCCGACGACACGCCTTCTATTCCTAGGGATGATCCTGGACACAGTCCAGAAAAAGGTGTTTCTCCCGGAGGAGAAAGCCAAGGAGTTATCCGAGCTAGTCAGAAATCTCCTAAAACCAGGCCAAGTCTCAGTGCATCAATGCACAAGGGTCCTGGGAAAGAGGGTGGCTTCTTACGAAGCAATCCCATTCGGCAGATTCCACGCAAGAACCTTCCAGTGGGATCTGCTAGACAAATGGTCCGGGTCGCATCTTCAGATGCATCAGCGGATAATCTTGTCACCAAGGACAAGGGTGTCTCTCCTGTGGTGGTTGCAGAGTGCTCATCTTCTAGAGGGCCGCAGATTCGGCATTCAGGACTGGGTCCTGGTGACCACGGATGCCAGCCTGAGAGGCTGGGGAGCAGTCACACAGGGAAGAAATTTCCAGGGCTTGTGGTCAAGCCTGGAGACATCACTTCACATAAATATCCTGGAGCTAAGGGCCATCTACAATGCTCTAAGCCTAGCAAGACCTCTGCTTCAAGGTCAGCCGGTGCTGATCCAGTCAGACAACATCACGGCAGTCGCCCACGTAAACAGACAGGGCGGCACAAGAAGCAGGAGGGCAATGACAGAAGCTGCAAGGATTCTTCGCTGGGCGGAAAATCATGTGATAGCACTGTCAGCAGTGTTCATTCCGGGAGTGGACAACTGGGAAGCAGACTTCCCGGGAGAGTGGGGACTTCACCCAGAAGTCTTCCACATGATTGTGAACCGTTGAGAAAAACCAAAGGTGGACATGATGGCGTCCCGCCTCAACAAAAAACTAGACAGGTATTGCGCCAGGTCAAGGGACCCTCAGGCAATAGCTGTGGACGCTCTGGTAACACCGTGGGTGTACCAGTCAGTGTATGTGTTCCCTCCTCTGCCTCTCATACCCAAGGTACTGAGAATCATAAGAAGGAGAGGAGTAAGGACTATACTCGTGGCTCCGGATTGGCCAAGAAGGACTTGGTACCCGGAACTTCAAGAGATGCTCACAGAGGACCCGTGGCCTCTACCTCTAAGAAGGGATCTGCTCCAGCAGGGACCCTGTCTGTTCCAAGACTTACCGCGGCTGCGTTTGACGGCATGGCGGTTGAACGCCGGATCCTGAAGGAAAAAGGCATTCCGGATGAAGTCATCCCTACCCTGATCAAAGCCAGGAAGGATGTAACCGCACAACATTATCACCGTATTTGGCGTAAATATGTTGCGTGGTGCGAGGCCAGGAAGGCCCCTACAGAGGAATTTCAACTGGGTCGTTTCCTGCATTTCCTGCAAACAGGACTGTCTATGGGCCTAAAATTAGGGTCCATTAAGGTTTAAATTTCGGCCCTGTCGATTTTCTTCCAGAAAGAACTGGCTTCAGTTCCTGAAGTTCAGACGTTTGTCAAGGGGGTACTGCATATACAACCTCCTTTTGTGCCTCCTGTGGCACCTTGGGATCTCAATGTAGTTTTGGGGTTCCTAAAATCACATTGGTTTGAACCACTCACCACTGTGGACTTAAAATATCTCACATGGAAAGTGGTAATGCTGTTGGTCCTGGCTTCAGCCAGGCGTGTCTCAGAATTGGCGGCTTTATCCTATAAAAGCCCTTACCTAATTTTTCATACGGACAGGGCAGAATTGAGGACTCGTCCTCAATTTCTCCCTAAGGTGGTTTCAGCGTTTCACCTGAACCAGCCTATTGTGGTACCTGCGGCTACTAGGGACTTGGAGGACTCCAAGTTGCTGGACGTAGTCAGGGCCCTGAAAATATATGTTTCCAGGACGGCTGGAGTCAGGAAATCTGACTCGCTGTTTATCCTGTATGCACCCAACAAGCTGGGTGCTCCTGCTTCTAAGCAGACTATTGCTCGTTGGATTTGTAGTACAATTCAGCTTGCACATTCTGTGGCAGGCCTGCCACAGCCAAAATCTGTGAAAGCCCATTCCACAAGGAAGGTGGGCTCATCTTGGGCGGCTGCCCGAGGGGTCTCGGCGTTACAACTTTGCCGAGCAGCTACTTGGTCAGGGGCAAACACGTTTGCTAAATTCTACAAATTTGATACCCTGGCTGAGGAGGACCTGGAGTTCTCTCATTCGGTGCTGCAGAGTCATCCGCACTCTCCCGCCCGTTTGGGAGCTTTGGTATAATCCCCATGGTCCTTACGGAGTTCCCAGCATCCACTAGGACGTCAGAGAAAATAAGAATTTACTTACCGATAATTCTATTTCTCGTAGTCCGTAGTGGATGCTGGGCGCCCATCCCAAGTGCGGATTGTCTGCAATACTTGTACATAGTTATTGTTACAAAAATCGGGTTATTATTGTTGTGAGCCATCTTTCCAGAGGCTCCTCTGTTATCATGCTGTTAACTGGGTTCAGATCACAGGTTATACGGTGTGGCTGGTATGAGTCTTACCCGGGATTCAAAATCCTTCCTTATTGTGTACGCTCGTCCGGGCACAGTATCCTAACTGAGGCTTGGAGGAGGGTCATAGGGGGAGGAGCCAGTGCACACCAGGTAGTCCTAAAGCTTTACTTTTGTGCCCAGTCTCCTGCGGAGCCGCTATTCCCCATGGTCCTTACGGAGTTCCCAGCATCCACTACGGACTACGAGAAATAGAATTATCGGTAAGTAAATTCTTATTATTAGATATATCGTATGCAGTTTTTTTTTTTTGCATACGATATAACTTACTATCCTATCTATTTACTGCGGGAACCGACATATAACGAGTGCAGCACTCATGATATGTTGGATCTAGGGGGATCCGAGCCGATGCTCACGGGAACGCGCATCGGATCGGCTTTTCAAGCACTCCGAAAAGGCCAGATTTCACCCAATATATCGGGCCGAATGCCCAAATTGGGCTGAAATCGGGCAAAATCGGCCTAGTGTATGTGGCCCTTAAGACAAGGCGTTCAATACACTGCTTTCTATAGCACTATATGAATTCCAGCTTAGGGGTATATTCAATTAGGGTCGAAAGCTGCCGTCTGTCGAAAAGACGGCAGTTTTTGACTTTTTAAGGTCAAATCGTGATTCGACCTATTCAGTCCCCGCTATTTTTATTCGACAAGTCAGGGTATTCGACTTGTCGAATAGTACGTGAATCGTCAGTATAGCTGCCGGTTCATGTACTGTTGAGGGAAACGGGGCCAAATTCGACAGGATTTGGCCCCGTTTCCGACCATCTCGGTCCGACATAAAAAACTGTCAGACTGAGATGAGGGACCTTAGAGGAGGAGAGGGGGAGGGGGGGGGGGGGAAGCCGCAGGCAGACAGTGGAGAGCAGCGTTACAGCACAGCGCTGCAGGAGGATGTGTCACAGCTGCGCCACTCACGGCAGCGTCCATTCGGCTCCAGCAAGTGAGGTCACGCTCGCTGGAGATGGGTGGACACTGCCGTGAGGTCTGGCGGCTGTGAGACATCCTTCTGCAGCGCTGCTCTCCTCCATCTGCCCGCGGCTGACCCCGCTGGTCACCCCCCTCTCCTCCGCATCTCAATTCGACTTTTTTTAAAGGCGAATTGAGATGGGATTGAATAGGGGTTGTCGGATCCATTCCGACAAATGCATGTCGGAAATGGATCCGACCCTAATTGAATATACTCCACAATCTGTATACATGGTCCTAAACTGGTTACTCAGCAGCAGCTACAGCTGATATCCTTGTGTATTGACTACTGAGTGTCCTTTTTTAGGACTTGGACAGTTAGTCCAGAATTACTCTTCCTATGCAGTACTAGAATAGTGTTTTATAGGATGTCATTGCACCTAACGCACCAATTCTTTCAAACTTCATGTTGCATTTTAATTCAGGCTTGTGGAACACCTTATGTTTCGGACAGAAAACAAAAGCATTCACTAGCTGCCATTACCAGCTCACTGACACATTGCAGTCAATGAGGAATGTAAATTCCAGTCACATTTAAGCATTAAGGGGCCTTGGCTGTGATAATATCTCATGGACATTTTTTAGAATTTGAACAAAATAAATGTGGAAAACACATTGGGCGGGATGTAATGCCGCCTGAATTCTGCCAACGTGCGTTGTGCCGGACGAACTCTGACTTTTTTTTTTTTTTTTTGAAGGGGAAATCACTTACAAGGAATGGTTTTGCCTTGTAAGTGATTGCCCCTTTAAAAAAAAAAAAAAACGTCCTGGCTCAGACGGCATCCCACACATTGGCTGAACTCATGTGGCAGTACATCCCGCTTCTTGTGTACAACTTTTTGGGAAAACACTAGGAACGCTGAGTGAAAACCAGCCATAGCAGCAATGTCAAGTGCTACGTAAAGATCGGTGTAACGTTGTATAGCCATCTGACGTCTAAGCACTAGTGATTCCATGCCTGTGTATGTAAGCTTTAACATTAGTGTCCTGATCAAAGCTGATATTTCAATTTGTGAAATCCATGGTCATTTTAGTACATTGATTTTTTTTTGTATTTTTTTTAGTTTGTACTTAACAAAGGATTTTAAGCTGTAATCTATCTGAGCACAGTGTGTAGGTAATGGGTCTACTGTAATCTACCTGACCACAGTGCGTAAGCAACGGGTGTACTGTAATCTGATCACAGTGCATAGGCAACGGGTAAACTCTAATCTACCAAAGCAGCTTGCGTAGGCGATGGGTCTACTGTAGTCTACTTGAGCACAGTGTGTAGGAGATGGGTATACTGTAATCTACCTGAGTAATATCCTCTATTACTATGTGCTGAGATTGATGGTGTGAAAGAATCCGGAGGCTTACCATTTCGCCTTCTACTTTTACTAATTATTTTTTGTTTTTTATTAATTATTTATTTTGTCTTTCAGCTGAAGGCAATGACAGTTACCACATCATCTTAAAATAAGGTGCCATAGCCGATGCTCCTTGTTTCCTCATCACTGAAGACACAGATCCGGGTTCTCCTGTAGGCAGATTCCCAAGACTTGAATGCACTAGAGACCACTGACTCTCCAAGTGTGTTGCCACTTTATTGGCAAATGACTTGATTCCCCCCCCCCCCCCCCCCCCTTCCCCCTCCTATTGAGAGAGACGGGCTGACCCTGCTTGTGCAGACTGAAATCAAACATGCATTCTGTTAAACAAGCTGAGTTTATCACAGCGATGAAGCATAGTGGTGATATCTCTTGGCGTATTGATCTGGTTTTGTCTGCATAAGGGCGAGCAGCTGCAGATATTTTAAAAAGACATGGACTTGGATTACGTGAACCTGGTCAGAGTAATACAGTACTTTGGGTTATACATTCACTATCCACTTCCCTTTTTTATACATAAAACAAAGAAAGAAAAAAGAAAACCTTATAAACCTTTTAAGCTGTTTCACCGGCTGCTGTAAGAAGTGGATGCAATATTCTTGAAGCATATTGTTGTATGTTGGATCACCCCAACAAAACTGTACTGTCTGAAAAGGGGGGTATTTAGTGTTTTTTTTTTTTTTAAATGTAGCATGTGTCCTTTTGTATGATGCTTTTTGTAACACCAGCCATCTTCCCCCAGCTATCCCTGTTCTCCAGATTTTTACTTGCCTTTATACGTATATATTTTTTTTTAATGGACTCCCACTGAAGATGACACTTCTTATTTCTACCTGACTGTTGGACAGGTAACGTTCCTGTTACTGATCGATGGACTTGTTTGTCAATGCTGTATACATCTGTGATCTTGGCGATTTGCATTGTTCCAACCAGACTCACCTTTTATCTGTAAACCTAAGGAAAAAATAAATAAATAAATATATATATATATATATATATATATATATATATATATATATATATACACAAATCCAAAAGCCGGCACTCCATGGAGTACAGTGTTAGCTTGCCAGGGTGCACTCCCGGGGCCTGCCAACCCCCTACCATACACTCCAAAAGAAAGAGGCACTCCCGGTCTTTAAGCAAATTCAAACAAACTGGTGGTTTTAATCAACGTTTCGGGGTACTACGTGTGTGTGTCCTGATGACGGGGGGCAGTACCCCGAAACGTTGATTAAAACCACCAGTTTGTTTGAATTTGCTTAAAGACCGGGAGTGCCTCTTTCTTTTGGAGTGTGTATATATATATATATATATATATATATATATATATATATATATATAATATATATAGGTTCCTGCATGCAATAACTGGCAGGATATGAGGAGACTTGTGCTTAAGTGATAAGTCAAGGAGTGGCCAAATCTGGCCACAAAGCGAGCTTTCAAATTCAACTAAACTAATGAAGTATCAAAAACAATTTCTGATCACTGATTTTTTTTTTTTTTTTTTGTAACTTTGTCTGCAATTCGTTATTGTTACATTTAATTTCCAAGAGATTTGCAAGGCGTTGCTATTCTATATTTATAGAGGCACCTGTGACATTCTGCAAGTCTTGTGGGACGATGCGCATACCTCTGATAATAAAACAAAACACTGCTGCCATTTCAAGGATTCTGGGATCATGCTGTGTTATAAAAGGCGTCATTTCTTTCTTTTTAAACTGAACCAGGCGAAAACAGTGAGAAAATGCTGGGTGTAATAAGCTATGTTCATTTATTTTAACCAGTTATTGCAGAGCCTTTATACAAGAGACTCCCAGTATTGAGCGATCCACATCGCAATCATGGAAAATCCTGCAATTGGCCCAAGACAGATCACTGAGGGACAATGCTAATTTCATATGGCAGCGGCTTTACATGCAAGATAGATAAGAAGCCCTCTATTTCAAAACTTTAGAATTCGGTATAATATATTTCACATTAAATTGATAAATCTATTTTGGTCTTTGCAGCTTATGAGTTTTACTTTTGCTTGTGTTTGTGTTCCTCTCCGCCACATTATTGGGAAGTATAGGAGAAGTTGTTGTACTTGTCCTACAAACGTTAACAATGCTTTGATGGATCACAAAGAAAAAAGCAAAGAGGGAATTTGTCTGTATACCCTGAGGTACAGTAATTACACCTTTCATGGAACAGATTGCTGCTCTTGCTGTATCTATACATGGCACCTAGGACATGTTCATTTGCATCAGTTGGTTTTAAAACATTTGGATATACAGTTACCTGATAGTACTATGTGTATAAATGTTAAGATATGACAAAAAAAATATTGTAAATGTTTTTGAAAACAAAATGATTGTTTGCATCATATTGTTCTCAATCTCTGCTGCCTTACTACGTTTTTAATGCAGGAGTCTAACCCAGCCAATCACCCACCAATTACACACATACTGCCAACAGCCCTAGGTATTGACTTATCAATTGCTGTAAGGCCAAATGAAACTAACAAACGTTCAAATTTGCACTGCTTGATGCTATGACAAAATGTTTACAGGGAAAATGTATTAAAGCTTGGCGAAAGATAAATGACTAACCAATCAGCTCCTATCCGGATACAGGCTGTGCATGACAAATGACCGTTGGGAGCTGATTGGTTGGTACTTTATCACTACTGTTTTGCTAGAATAAAATGAAGGTAAAAATTTTGTAATTTTGTTGTCTGAAGCAATAGTGTATCAATTCGCTTGGAACTAGTGGGCTTGGTGAGGCATAAGGCACAAAGTGCTGCAGTCTGATAAAGATTGGTCTAGTCCACATAATGGTTTCTAATAATAGCAGATACGTACACGTTAATATGTATTTTCCCCATTGAATACTCACATCCAGGGCCTAATTCAGACCTGATCACAGCAGCAAATTTTTTCTCTAATGGGCAAAACCATGTGCACTGCAGGTGGGGCAGATATAACATGTGCAGAGAGAGTTAGATTTAGGTGAGGTGTGTTCAAACTGAAATCTAAATTGCAGTGTACAAATAAAGCAGACAGTATTTACCCGGCACTGAATCAATATAACCCGCCCAAATCTAACTCTCTGCACATGTTATATCTGTGACCACCCCCCCCCCCCCCTGCAGTGCACATGGTTGTCCCATTGAAGAAAGATCTTGCTGCTGCAATCAGGTCTGAATTAGGCCCCCTATCCCTTTGCACAATAATTAAGCAAAAAAAATTCTGATTGACCAATATCAATAAATCAATTTTTATAATGTGCTAGTAAATGTAGTTGCTTTAAAGTTTGTAAATTTCATTAAGTTGTCAAGTTGCTAAATGTTATACTGTATGGGTTACCTATATAATAATGCAGGATGACTGTCATGTCTCCGACATGTGTCTGAAAGATGACTGCACAGGTGAGGAGGACCCAGTACAAAGTTAGTATAGCAGGGACAAACCAAGACCCATTGTAAGATGGGTGTAAAATTACTATATGTAAGTATTTTATGTATACCTAAGATTTGGTGGCAAGTTAATCAACATTATGAAAAGAACTTATAGTAGTATTAAATATCAACTGTAGAAACTTACATAGGTTGTTGATCTAAGTGTATCTAGGTGTGGTTACTGTATATACTGTAGTTAGAGAGGTACAGAGGAGTTCACATTTGGCACTTGAAGTCACAGCAGTTTTAATGTGGTTCCTGCTGTATTGTCATAACTGTTAGCTGCAGCATTTTAAATTATGGCATTAAGGTGTAACTAGCTGATGTGCCCAGGTTCAACCAGGCAAAGGTTTGCTGGGTGGAACATTTTACCATTGTTCATGCCCCCTAGGAGTTTAATTTCAAACAATCCCTGCTTAATGGGTGGCTGCAAATAACTGTCACAGTTTCCAGGTTACCCAGCAGAAGCACAGTGCAAATTCACCAACTGTTGCATTTTCCAGAGCATGATGCGGATGCATTGTAAATATCTAGCGGACATCTTGCCACGTAACTCTGAAATGCGTAAAAACAATTAAGACAATATTTTTTCTGCAAATCTACGGCTCAAGACCTTTAATTTGGTATATGATGTGCCCTGCTCAGACAACGGCATCATAGAAATGTGTTATTCATAAAAGTTGTCCTCCTGCTTTATTACATAGATAATTTCTTGATGTGGCGATGCACATAAATGTCACTTAAAAAGCTCAGCTGTGATGTCACCAGAAGTAAGCATCTACAGCAGTAGACAATATTTCTGAAGAGCAGACCGGTCACTGGGCTTTTACCATGGATGTGTTTGTGATGCACAAAGAGAGGGAAGGTAAAAAATGAGCAGAGCATAAGGGCATATCTTGTAATATGGTATAGGATTTAAGTCTGTACAGTATAGGATTTAGGGGTGTACCCAGCTTTAGGCCTCTCCCATCATAAGTTCTCACATAGATTTATGGAGCAGTGCAGAAACCATATTACTTTAGCGGAGCATGGGCATTCAGGGATCTTGGTGTGACAAGATCAGAGCTAATCTCATTGAACCCATTTCTTGCCCCACGTTATATTTAGGTGGAGTAGTGCATGTGTGTGCAGTCTGAACAATGTGAAAAAACATGATTATCATTTATATCGCGCCACAAGGGAACCGCAGCGCCCAATTACAGAGTACATAAATGAAAAATCAAAATGGGACAATAGTGACTTACAATTGAAGACAATACAGGATAAGTACAAGGTAAATAACACTGACATAAGTATCAGAGTGACAGAAAACCATGGGATTAGGTGCCGTTGAGGATGGTTTAAGTAAGAGGATAAGCACATGAGGGTTGAGGGCCCTGCCCGTGAGAGCTTACATTCTAAAGACAAATATCAGAGACAAATTGCTTACATGCAATGAAAACATACTCAATGTCCCCTCACTCTTATGATTAATAGAAGAATAACTCTAAATTGAGTAGTATTTTAGGGTAAAAATGAAGAGCTCAATTCAACAGAAATAAGGAGATTTATGGTAAGAACTTACCTTTGTTAAATCTCTGCGAGGTACACTGGGTTCCACAGGGATAACATCGGGGTGTAGAGTTGGATCTTGATACGAGGCACCAGCAGACTAAAAGCTTTGACTGTTCCCAAGATGCTCAGCGCCGCCTCCTCTATAACTCCGCCTCCCTGCACAGGAGCTCAGTTTTGTTAACCAGTCCAATGCAGTAACAGGTAATAGAGATGACATCCGTTAGTAGCCACATACACCACATTCTCATGACAGGAGAAGGTATCAGCGGCTAATGCCATACAAATCCAAAGAAGCTAAGTGCGTCAGGGTGGGCGCCCCGTGGAACCCAGTGTACCTCGAAGAGATTTAACAAAGGTAAGTTCTTATCATAAATCTCCTTTTCTGCAGTGGAGTACACTGGGGTTCCACTGGGATAACATCAGGGATGTCCTAAAGCAGTTCCTCATGGGAGGGGACCCACTGTAGCGGGTACAAGAACCCGTCGTCCAAAGGAGGCATCCTGGGAGGCGGAAGTATCGAAGGCATAGAACCTTATGAACGTGTTCACTGAGGACCACATAGACGTCTTGCACAACTATTCAAGGGTCGTACCACGGCGGGCCGCCCAAGAAGGTCCAACCGACCGAGTAGAATGGGCTTTGATGGTAACAGGAGCTGGGAGGCCAGCCTATACATAAGCATGTGCAATCACCATTCTAATCCATCTGGCCAAGGTCTGCTTGATAGCAGGCCAGCCACATTTTTAAAAACCAAAAAGCACAAAGAAGGAATCAGTTCTCCTAAGAGAAGGTGTCCTCTTCACATAAATACGGAGAGCCCGTGCCACATCCAAAGACCGCTCTTTGGAGGATAAACCTGGAGAGGTGAAGGCCGGAACCACAATCTCTTGATTAAGGTGGAAAGATGACAGACACCACCTTAGGCAAATAACCAGGGCGAGTTCGAAGAACCGCACGGTCATGGTGAAAAATCAGAAAAAATGACTGACAGAACAAGGCACCCAAGTTTGAAACCCATCTAGCAGATGCAATAGCCAGCAAGAACAAGTCCTTAAGACAGTGGTTCCCAAACTGTGCTGTGGCACCCTGGGGTGCCTCGGGACAATTGCAGGGGTGCCTTGGATTGGTGGTTTAGAAGCAATTCAGATTATTTATGGTCAATGTAATAGGCTAAACCAGTGCTGCTGGCTGCCAATCATAATATATTTGGACAAACAGAAGCAAATCTTGTCCTTCACCACATAACTGAACCTAAGGATAACATATAAACACAGTTTACTTAATGTCATATTTTATTTCTGAATTTCTCGATAAGAAATTTTTGGCCTAGGGGTGACGTGAAATTTTTTTGGATACTCTAGGTCGCTGTAACTCAAAGTTTGGGAACCACTGCCTTAAGAGTAAGCCACTTAAGGTCCACAGACTCGAGGTTCAAACAGACACTGTTGTAAGGCATCCAGAACAACCGACAAATCCCAAGGAGCCACAGGTGGAACATAGGGAGGTTGAATCCGCAAAATACACTGAGTAAATGTATGAACATCAGGCAGAGTCGCAATTTTTCTCTGAAACCATATCGACAAGGCAGAAATATGAACCTTGAGGGAGGCCAGACGAAGGCCTATGTCCAGACCCTGTTGCAGGAAAGCCAAAAGCTTGGCAGTACTGAACTTGCATGCATCATAATTGTTAGTCGCACACCAAGCGAAGTAAGAATTCCAGACCCTATGATAAATCCGAGCAGAAGACTGTTTACGGGCCTTCAACATAGTTTGAATGACCGCCTCAGAAAACCCTTTGGCCCTCAGTACGGAAGCTTCAAGAGCCACGCCGTCAAAGCCAGCCGGGCCAAATCCTGGTAGACACAAGGGCCTGGGTCTGGGTGCTGCGGAAGCAGAAGGTCTGGGTGCTGCAGAAGTAGAAGAGGACGCTCTATCGATAGACACTGCAGGTCTGAGAACCAATGCCGTCTGGGCCACGGCGGAGCAATTAGAATTAGTATTCCTCCTTGCTTGAACTTCCAAATTACCCTGGGCAGGAGTGACACCGGAGGGAACACGTACGGCAGTCGAAAGTTCCATGGAATTGTCAATGCGTCCACAAACACAGCTTGAGGATCCTTTGTCCTTGCTCCGAAAACCGGAACCTTGTGATTGTGTCGAGATGCCATCAGGTCTACATCTGGTAGACCCCACTGTTCCACGAGGAGTTGAAAGACCTCCGGATGAAGTTCTGACAACTGAGGAAGTCCACTTCCCAGTTCAGGACCCTTGCAATGAACGCTGCCGATATGGCTGGCAGATGGCGTTCTGCCCAACGAAGAATCTTTGACACTTTCGTCATGGCTTTTCAGCTTCGGGTGCTGCCTTGATGATTTATGTACGCCACCGTGGTGGGGTTGTCCGACTGCACTTGAACAGGCTTGTTCTGTACCAGAGGCAGGACCAGTGTCAAGGCATTGAATACTGCCCTCAATTCCAGAATGTTTATCGGGAGGAGAGATTCCTTCCTGGTCCACGACCCTGAAGAGTGTTGCTCTAACACCATGCCCAACCCCGCAGACTGGCATCCATCGTCAGAAGGACCCAGTTGGGGATCCAGAATGGATGACCCCTGTTCAGTTGATGGTCCTGCAGCCACCAAGTCAGTGACAGACTGACCTCCGGAGTCAAGGATATCATGTGAGACCTGATTTGGTGAGGCAGGCCGTCTTACTTGGAGAGAATTAACCTCTGTAGAGAGCGGGAATGAAATTGTGTACTCCACCATGTCGAAAGCCGACACCATGATGCCTAGTAATTGCAACGCCGAGTGTATCGATACGTGGGTGAGAGAGGAAGCATCTTATCTTGTCCTGAAGTTTTAGGATCTTTTCTGGAGTCGAAAACAGTTGCTGGTTGTGGGTGTCCAACAGTGCTCCCAGGTGCACCATGCTCTGAGCAGGGACCAGGGAAGATTTCTTCCAGTTGATGAGCCACCCGTGGGCTTGCAGGAATTGGGCCGTCCGTTCCAGATGACGAAGGAGAATCTCTGGAGAATTCACCAGGATCAACAAGTCGTCAAGATACGGCAGGACCCTGATACCCTGATGGCAGAGTATGACCGCCATTACCTTGGTGAAAAATCGAGGAGCAGAGGTCTGACCAAACGGCAAGGCCTGGAATTGAAAGTGTAGGTTGCCAATAGCAAACAGCAGGTATTGCTGATGTGACACTGCAATAGGTATATGCAGGTAAGCATCCTGTATGTCCAGGGATACCATGTAGTCCTTGGGCCCCAAGGCCAGAACAATAGAGCGAAGAGTTTCCATACAAAATTTGGAGTCTTTCACAAACTTGTTAAAAGACTTGAGGTTGAGAATGGGCTGAGAAGATCCATTTGGCTTCGAGACTAGGAACAGTGTTGATTAGTAGCCCCTGCCTCTCTGAGCCAGAGGCACCGGCGCTACCACTCCTGTGTCCAGGAGGGATTGCACCACCAGATGGAGAGTCCTTTCACCGGATCCGAAGGGACGTTTGTTGAGCAAAACTGGTCAGGGGGACGTATCTTGAAAGAGATAGCGTAACCATGAGTGACGACTTCCCTTACCCAGGCGTCCGAAGTGGTCTGTAGCCATACCTGAGCAAACCGTAGAAGTCTGCCTCCCACCCTGGGATCCCCCAGAGGGAGGCCTGCCCTGTCATGCAGCAGGCTTGTCTGTTTTGGCAGCAGGCTGACGGGCAGCCCAGGCACGTTTGGGTTTTGGCTTAGTGGATTTGGACGTGTGAGCCTGTTTCGGGTACGCCTGACCCTTTGCTTTACCTGGAGGTCGAAAGGAACGAAATGAAGTACTCTTAGCCTTCGGGGGCCGAAGGAGTAGTACTAGGCAGACATGCTGTCTTAGCAGATGCTAAGTGAACGACAGTCTTGTTGAGATCTTCCCCAAAAAGAATGTTTCCCTTAAAAGGGATAACCTCCAAGGTCTTTTTCGAGTCCAGATCTACCGAACAGGACCGCAACCAGAGGATTCGGTGAGCCAGAATAGACGTGGTAGATGCTTTGGCCGCTTGGATACCCGCATCTGATGCCGCCTCATGAATATAATGAGAGGCTGTAATGAAAGATGTATGAAAGACACTGTTTTGTATTATCAGGAAAATTAGACGGTAGTTCCGCTTCTACTTCCTGAAGGCCTCTGTAGCTTTAGCAGCCCAAGAGGCCGCAATAGTAGGCCTATGCACAGCTCCAGCCAGAGTGTAAATGGACTTCAAGCAACCCTCCACACGTTTATCCGTCGGTTCCTTCAGAGAGGTTACGGTAGTGACAGGCAGAGCAGATGACCCCACCAGACGTGCGACTTGTGAGTCCATCGGCAGTGGTGTTTCCCAGTTTTTGCTTAACTCTGCAGCGAGGGGATAACGAGCTATCATTTTCTTAGAGAGAATTTATTTCCTGGATATTCCCAGGATTCCTGACATATGTCAACTAAATGGTCAGAATGTGGTAAAACTAATTTAGTAACCTTCTGACGCTTAAACTTATTTGGTTTCTTAGAGGTAGCTGGGGGTTCGTCATCATCATCAATTTGAAGAATCGGCCATATAGCCTCCAAGAGGTCAGGAACATCCACTTGGGTCAAGGATTCCCCATCAGAAGCATCTGCGTCAGTGTCTGAGGGATCAGTGTATGCGCCATCTTCATCCGATGAAGTATCTGTAACATGAGTGGACTTTGAGGATGTAAGGGCCTGCTTAGAGGACACTTTGGTCTTAGGCGGGCGAGGATTAGGATTTTGCTTGGTCAAGCACTGATTTAATTGCTGTAACTGAGAGGACAGAGCATCTGCCCATGGTGGATTTACAGCAGGGACAATATGTGGCTGTAATGGCACAGGAGGTCCCATAGGGGGTGCAAGTCTAATTACCAGCATAGTCAGTAAATTATAGAATGTCGCCCACGTTGGGTTAGTAGTTACCCCCCGACGTAGGAAACTGACTAAGGGGTACATAACCCCCAGCACCTGAACCCTCAGCTGCAATATTTTCCTCAGAGATATCTGGGGCATGAACACTGCCAGACCCAGGGTCTGCCACCGAACCCTCACCCTAACAAGCTGACATATGAAATATTTCCATAGGGTGGAATAGTACAATAAAAGCGACAGAATACCTAACAAAAATCCCCCCCGGATAGTGTGACTACATGTAGAGTACACACGGAGGATTTAAGAGGTAATGGTGACTGTAAAACACAGAGAAAATACCGAAAAAAGTATATCCTGTGAAAACCACTATATTATATGAAAACCCTGACGCACATAGTCCCCTTCAGGTTACAGAATATAGGGATAGCAGCAGATGTGAGATACACGGAATGGAAATTACACAGCAGCTATTGGCACACACACAGTCATGTACAATGCAGAAATTATCACAGATAACAATAAAACTGCACTGGACTAGCAATACTGTAGTAACTGCACTACACAAGTAAAGCTAATTAGGTATATAGATATAGCAATGCACAGTAAACACTGGATGTATAACACAGGTACTTGTGCTAAATAACCCTGACAAAGTGCACTTGTTCTTAACTAACACTGTCTAAAGACATGTAGAATACTTAAGTGCCCTGTAAATGCTCAGCGCTGATGATGCAGGCGGCTATACAGAGGAGGCATTGCCCAGCAGACCCAGATCAGTGCAACTGTGTGTGTAATGGCGCCCAAACGCTGACAGGGAGAGAGATGCAGCTCCAGGGCTGGAACATTAGCAGTAAATGGCGCCCTGGGGCTGGGGGAGGGGCTACAAGTCAGAGCCAGATCCCCTTGCTGGACTTCACCACCGGTACTGCAGGCCTTAAAGAAACGGACTTACGCAAAAATCCAACCTGTGCCCATGCCCTGGTGGTCTAGTGGGGTCCCTGCGCGGCCACAGTGTCAACGCCGATGCGTGCGGTCCGCCTCCTAAGGACCGTGCCGAATCGCGGTTTGCAGCGGGTCCCGCCTGGGGGACCCTCTTACCACCTCCTTTCAGCGGCCACGCAATCCCGGAGAGCAGCAGTGGTGTGTTTTATGCCCTTATGAGAAAACTGGAGCCTTTGCTGTAGTTATACGGCAACCAGGGCGCAGAAGTGTACAGCGCCGCTGGGAGGTGAGGGAGCAGCAGCATTGTGTGTCAGAATGACACATAGCACTTTTTAAGTGCCTATGCTGCGGCTCTGAGGTCTTCTTTCTTCACTTGAAAGCTCTTTTCAGGGCTGCCCAGCGCAGCCCTTCCTGTTACAAACTGAGCTCCTGTGCACGGAGGCGGGGTTATAGAGGAGGCTGCGCTGTGCATCTTGAAAACAGTCAAAGCTTTTAGCCTGTTGATGCCTCGGATCAAGATCCAACTCTACACCCCGATGTTATCCCTGTGGTACCCCAGTGTACCCCGCTGCAGAAAGTAGCTTTAAAATGGTAAGGATAGAAACTTTGATGTGGCTCGAGACCTATACAGTGATTAGGCAATCCCCTTGACATGCATGGTGTTCGGCCATCCATGTGTAAAAGCAAGATATTTTGTGAAACAGCTTCAGAAGCTACAGCCTGCCTGCAAGCTGTAGATGGAAGTACAGCCTGAGTAACATTTAAGAAATAAAATCATAATCCCCCTTTTCTCTTTAGAGTATAATGTTTTAGGTAGAGCTGTCCAGCCATTTTGATGTGCGTGGATCCCCTTTTTTTTGTTTTGTTTTTTTCTTTTTGCAAAACCACCCTTGAGAGTTTTGGTTTGATTTTAAATTCCTTAAAAATCAATAAATATTGATTTAAAAAAAAAAAAAAGATAAAAATCGATATAAGCAGCTAATATCATGTAATTTGTACCTGTTTACATGCAAACCAAAACCCTGCGTTCCGTTTTCAAATCTGAGTTTCGAACTGTCAACAGACCTGAGCTGACGATCTGTTCCACTCGAAATCCCAAAGTTATTCCGGACTGAACTCACTTCCTTTCGGAACCCCTGAGTTCGGGTGTGTTTGCATTTCAGGAAAACCGAACTGCACTCTATTTTAAAGGGTATGGCTATCTAAGTCGACCTGGAAAAGGTCGACATGAGATTTTTCGTGTTTTGGGTTATTGTTTATGCCGTAAAGTAACCAGGAACCCCATTTAGTGCACCGCATAGCTCGCTATGCTTCAGGCAAGGTTATTGTTCCCAATCGTAGTCCACATGGATTGTAAAGTATGAAAAAATTAAAAAATAAATTAAAAAGTAAAAAATTGTAAGTCATGTCGACCTTTTAATGTGTTGACATGTTGACCTTTTGTCCATGCCGACCTTTTGACAATGTCAACCATTAGTGGTCGACCTACTGACTGCCGGCCTAGCATCTGGATACTATTTTAAATACATGGAAAATCACAACTGTGACATTACCTGGAAATATTCTGTGGTTTACTGACGGCATAGGATTTTGATATTTAAATGGCATTAACGGCTTCTACAAACCAATGCAGGCATGGACACAAATCACATTAATTTGACGTAATGCAAAGGTAGAGATATCACGGTAAGATGTCCTATTTCTGACAGGACCCATAACCATTTTTTAGAGGCTATACTGCTAAAATAGATGCTTTATTTAAGTTGAAGTATTAGAAGACCT
Organism: Pseudophryne corroboree; assembly: GCF_028390025.1. Taxonomy (NCBI): domain Eukaryota; kingdom Metazoa; phylum Chordata; class Amphibia; order Anura; family Myobatrachidae; genus Pseudophryne; species Pseudophryne corroboree. Next base: position 211,787,574 of record NC_086445.1, read on the forward strand.
GGTTGAGCAGGCATGTGGTATAAAGAGTACAAATTGGCAGTGTGACTTCTCGGTGCATATGTCCCTGAGCAGTGTATTATATGGTGTTTATAGGTCAGAGGCACAAAGGTAGAGGATGGTTGGTGACCACTACTAGCAACAGAAATTGCATCATATACTGAACAATTAAACATACATTATATTATCGACTGGAGAAAAGTGGCAGTAGTACGTAGTGGAAAAAGCTGGTGATGTTCTATGCCAGTTATATGGACTTTTATAGTTGTTTGTAGTAAATTGATAATTCCCCTTGAAGTTCACAGCCCCATCTCATGGTCACACCCCAGTATTGTTGAGGGAAAGTGGCAATTATGAGAGGAGCGGCCTAAAGCTGGGTACACATCTGACCATTTATCTGGTGTTGGGAAAAAATAATCTGGTACTGTATGCACATGACAATCAACCATTTGCTTAAACGCTGGAAAATTTACATGATTGTTCAGTTGAATTTGTTACACGGATTTAACCAATTTGTCTGAATGACCGTTGTCTGTTTTCCAGTGTTTGGAAGCAAATGGTCAAGTATCATTTGCTCCCATAAATTACCAGATTTTTATTCCCAGACAGATAAGCTGGGCCCACATCAAAAGATTTAAGAGCCTGGAAGTCTCTACCTGAGCTGCATATAATTGTCTAGGCCAGTGGTTCCTGTCACGGCTGAGGTTATTTGTGAACCCGGACTAGTACTGGACACTGGGTTTGGTCTTGAGCGTAGTGGACAGAATCGGGCTGGCTAAGTGAATGATCTGCTCATCCAGACTTGGCAGTCAGGCAGTATACTTTATGATGAAAGGTGACCAGCTATGGGTACTGGAACACTGGTGGTGGAAGCCACCAGTGCAGTGGGTAGCTGTGTTGTCACCTAATGGAGAGTCACGTGAGAACTGGTGAGTTTACGAATGCTGGGAGGATCAGCAATGCAGGAAAGTCACAGATCACTGGCTGGAACCAGTGTGGTAGCTGTCGACTAGGCTGAGGACAACAGCAATGACTGTAGACAAAGCTGAGACCATCATGAGTAACTGTAGACGTAGCTGAGGACATCAGCAATGACTGTAGAGGAAGCTGAGGGCATCAGCAATAATTGTAGACGAAGCAGAGGATGTCAGAAGCTGAGGACGTCAGCAATACTTGGAAACGAAGCCGAGGACGTCGGCAATGCTTGTAGCAGAAGCTGAGGACATCCGCAATACTTGGAACCGAAGCCGAGGACGTCGGCAATGCTTGTAGCAGAAGCTGAGGATGTCCGCAATGCTTGTAAACGAAGCTGAGGATGTCAGCAACACAGATTTCCAGACGCTGGGCAGCTGAGGTAGCGCAATGGGGATTCCGTATGCTGTGCAGTGCAGTGTCGGCACTGCTAGTTTCCCAGTAGCTGGGATGCTGTGGTTCTGTACAATGGATACTGCAATGTTGTAGACAGCAGTGGCAGGTTTTCCGGATACTATGGTGCGCTACCTTGCACAGCGGAGATCTGGAAGCTAGCAAGAACCAGCAAAGTCTCTAAGGTCGCTAGGGATATAAGACTGTCCCTCTGGTTCACTGGAGGACTTCCAGTGAGTCTGGAGATGCCAGGATGTAGTGGCAGCGATGGCCCTTTAAATCATCCAGGGATTCAGGAAGTGCGTGAGATGACACTTGCAAATGTCACTAGGGATATAGGATAGTCCCCTCTGGATCACTGGAGGACTTCAAGTGAATCTGGAGCTGCCAGGATATAGTGGTAGCGATGGACCTTTAAATCATCCAGGGAGTCAGGCAGTGCGGGGGATGGTAACTTGCACTGAGTATATTACCAGCAGGAGATTCTGGAGCTCACTCCAGGCTGAGAGACACCAAAGCACTGCCAGCTTGCTAGTGCTTGAGACCTGGAACTTATACCCAGTGCTTAAAGCTGAGTGGATGAGCTGCTCACGTGATGCAGTGAATCCAGATTGTACCCTGGAAGGTCAGCTGACCAGGAACTGTCATGGCGGTGTCCATAGCTGGTTTTGGAGGGAACTCCGGCGTGGTGTGTGCATAGACAGACAGTAATGGCCACAGGTCTGAGTTCACACAGAAGGTTAATCAATACAGATGCACTCGTTAGCAGAGTGAGCTCAGCATACAGTGAACTCATGATACTGGTGAGCTGTTTGTCCCAGCCTGCAGAATCGTGCAGGTTACAGGACTGAAGGCAGAGGTGATATGATTTTAGTCAGGATTGTGACAGTTCCTAAACTCTGTTCACAAGGACCTCAAACAGTTCCTGTTTTCCAGGTCACCTAGAGGTGCACATGTTTATTCATTACTCACTGACACAGGTGGAGCAAATTATTTGACTTGTGATTCTATGAGGAGACCTGGAAAACAAACTGTTGGGGGTCCTTGAGGACCATGTTTGGGAACCACTGGCCTAGGTGTTGGCAGGATCTAAGCATGTGGCATGTAATCATTCAAATAAGTGGCCTTTTCCTGCACAAAAATTCATGGGTGGGGTTCATAGGAGCAGCATAACTCACAGATGTTCAAATTCTCTCAGTCGAATGTTATAATGCGCTCTCACGTCCTGCGATGGAGGCTTTGTTTTGGTTGTCTCAGTCAGAGAATGGCAAGCTCTTTTGAGTACCAGAGCGCTGTGGCATATCCAGATCTGTTCTGGGTGTGTGATACCAGCAACCCTGCACCCAGAACTATTGACCACTCTCTGCGGGCGGTAATAAAACCCACTGGTAGCATCTGAAGGGTGTGCCAGAAATACGTTGCTGTCATCTGAGCAGAAAATAGCAAAGGTTCAGGTACAATATCAGGCACCAGTAACACACTTCTGTAAGGAACGTACAGGTACAGAAAACTTAAAACACAGGCCAATAAATCTATTTATGCTGAAGGGAGCTGTAAAATAAAGCATTACACAAAGTTTAGCGTAAACATCCTCTCCAAAGTACAGTATAATGTTTTGTAGCTATAGAGCAGTTGTTTTTTTTTCTTACATCCTAGTAGATACTGGGGTGTTGTACTTTAGTACCATGGGGTATAGATCAAGTTCACTGTAGCCTGGCACTTTAAAACTTTTAGTGTGTGCATGTGTGTGCTGGCTCCTCCCCTCTATGCCCCTCCTACCAGACTTAGTTTAGAAAAATGTGCCCGAGGAGCCGGGTGCACTTCTCTGGAGCTCCAGAGATTTTTCTTCTAATTCAATTTAGTTTATTATTTTCAGGTAACTCTGCTTGGCAGACAAACTACCTGCTTCATGGGACTTAGAGGGGGGACCGAACCAACCTCTTGAGGGTTAATGGTTCGTAATCCCAGCTGACAGGACACTGAACTCCTGAGGTACTGATCACACATCGTTTGTATGTATCCCCACTCCTGCAGCTAGCCGCCACCCTGTAGCGAATGCCGAAGATTCAGGTGCGGTGAGTGTTTCACCAGGGTCCCGGTTAGCGGGTCCCCAGTGCAGTTTTGGCGGCAGGTCGCGTGGCGGTCATGGGCCCTGAGCTGCAGTGCCCGCCGCGGACGAACTGGCAACGGGCAGATGCCCCTCAGTGCTCACTGTCACAGAATGGCTTTCGGAGTACTTTATATAAATAGATATATCATTTTGACATAGTATAATCTGTTAACTGAAACCGCGCACCATTACAGGGGGTGGGGCTTCCCGAAGCAGGACTTGAGGCGGGAAGGCATCATTTCCTGCTGCTGCGGATCAAGCTGCATACAACGCTGCTCCTCCAGAGACCCATGCCTCTACAGGACTCTGTACTGGTACCATGGGGTCTTAGAGGGGAGCACACTAGCGGTAGCGCCGCTGCACTCCTGTCGGGTCATTCACTTAGTTTCACTTGTTCAGTTGTGTTCTTTGTGTGCTGGTGTCGCTCCAGGGGCTCTCTAGGGTCTGTGTGGAGGTGTTTGGTCAGTGAGCTGCGCTATTTTACATTGTGATGGATGTCTGTGGACATGGTTATGTGTACTGCCTGTAATTCATCCCCGTCTTCATCGGGGTCACTCGTGTGAACAATGTTCCTTGTCTCCACAAGGACACAGTTCACAAGCACCTGCCTGGCTGGACAGCTTTACCTGCATGATCCAGAATGTTAATTCAGAATTAGCTGCAGCTAAAAGGGAGAGACAGGTGTTGAAACATTCTAGTAGGCTTCTCAGCCCCATCTAGTGGTTTCACATAAATGCTCACTGCCACAGGTGCTCCAGTCTGATTCTGATCAGCCTAATGTAGATAATGATGATGATATGGTGGAGGCCCTCATCTTCGCTGTGAGAGAGGCCCTTCACATACCGGATCAGGAGTCATCCAGATGAGTTGTATTTTAATGTTAGACCAAAGGCCTCAGCGACCTTTCCTGTGTCTAAAGAGTTAAACTCTCGGGCCAGGGAGGCATGGTTAAACCCTGATAAAAAATAATAATAATTTCCTCAAAGGTTTTTAACTACTTTTCCCTTCCCCGATGAGGACAGGAAGGTATGGGAAAAAACCCCATCAGTCAATACGTCCGTGTCCAGACTGTCTAAGAAATTGGTACTGCCAGGGGCTATATCCCTAAAAGAGCCAGCTGACCGTAAGATTGAGACCACACTCAAGGCAGTCTATACGGTGGCAGGCTCTATTCAACGCCCCACAATTGTTTGTGGGTGGATTTCGAGGAAGGTAGTCAAAGGGTCTGATAACATTATCGACAGTTTGGACACTTTGCCCCGGGATGAGGTCGTTTCTCTGCTACTACATATACAGGATGCTGCAAATTTTATGAGCGAGGCTATTAAAGAGTTGTGTAAGATTAACGGCCGCATTACTATGGTTGTTTCGGTGCGCAGAGCTCTGTGGTTGCGTCAGTGGTCAGCAGACACTGGTTCCAAGGAGGGTGTAGAAAATCTTCCCTTTTACAGGTGATGCTTTGTTTGGAGACAAATTAAATAAATGGATCTCCCAAGCAACGGCAGGTAAGTCTACCTATCTGCCATCAGCTGCGCCAGCTGCTAGACGTCCTTACACAGGTCCTTTCATGTGGCAAGGTTCAGAGGCAGGGGTCTCCACCACTTCCAGAGGATCTCAAGGTAAGTCCCGTAAACCTGCACCTGCTGTCTCCCTGGACCAGACCACCGGATCTACTGCCGCAAAACCTTCCGTGTCACTGTTGGCCCCAGCTACAAGGCAATTTTCAGGTAGGTGCTCGCCTTCAACACTTTGCCCACGTGTGGGCAGAGTCCTGCCGATATCTTTGGGTGAGGGACCTCATTTCCCAAGGATACCAGCTGGAATTTCACACGCTCCCTCCTCACAGATTTTTCAGGTCGGGGCTTGCCAGCTTTACCAGCAGCAAAAGTTACTTTGCAAGAGGCTCTTCAAAAACTTTTGCAAACGGGGGTGGTGGCTCCAGTACCCTTTCCGTTACGCAACAGGGGTTTTTACTGAAGTCTCTTTGTTGTTCCCAAGCCAGACAGTTCGGTGCGCCCCATCTTGAACCTGAAGTCGCTAAACCCGTATAAAAATTCAAGATGGAGTCCCTGCGGGCCGTGGTGTCCTCTCTGGAGGAGGGGGGAGTTCCTGGTGTCTCTGGATGTCAAGGATGCTTACCTGCACATTCCCATGTGGCCCCCACATCAGGCTTACCTCAGGTTCACCAAATTGGAAGACCATTTTCAGTTTCAGGCTTTACCCTTCGGGTTATCCACAGCACTGAGGGTCTCCACCAAGGTAATGGCGGAAATGATGCTGCAACTGTGCATGATGGGAGTAAACATAGTCCCATACCTGTGGCCCTCCAGCTGTTGTTGAACTACACATACCAGCATGCCCTGCTGCAGTTTTGCGGTTTGGCCATTCTAAAACTTACAGGGCATGATGGGATGTGTAGTTCAACAACAGCTGGAGGGCCACAGGTTCCCCACCTCTGTTATAAAGGCTGTGTCCGGGGAGCGTCTGCTGCACAGCATCGATCTGACGACTCGCCTACTTACGGATCATGGGTGGATCCTAAATTTTCAGAAATCTCACCTGAACCGACCCCGCATCTTTAGTTCCTGGGAATGATACTGGATACAGTGTCTCAGAAGGTGTTTCTCCCAATGGAAAATGCCTTGACTATTCAGGCTATGGTTCACTCAGTGCTCAGTCCTCGCAGGGTATCCATACATCTTTGCATCTGATTACTGGGCAAGATGGTGGCTGCTTACGAGGCAGTCCAATACGGCAGATTTCATGCCCACCCTTTTCAGCTGGATCTGCTGGACAAATGGTCGGAGTCTCACCTTCACATGCATCAGGAAGTGACCTTATCTCCGAGAGCCCGGATTTCTCTATTATGGTGGCTACAAGTTCCTCCCCTTGTAGAAGGCAGGAGTTTCAATATCCACTCGTGAATTCTACTGACGACGGATGCCAGCCTCTGAGGTTGGGGGTTGTGACACAAGGGGCCCAGTTTTAGGGGATATGGTCGAAACAGGAAGTTACTCTGCTGATAAATGTCCTTGAGTTCAGGGCAATTTACAATGCGCTTCTACAGGCTTCTCATCTCCTGAAGGATCAGGCGATCCAGGTTCAGTCGGACAACGCCACATAAAAGGGGAACAAGGAGCAGAGCGGCGATGCGAGAAGTCTCAAAAATCCTCCTCTGGGCGGAGGCCAACGCAAGGGCCATCTCAGCCATATTCTTTCCAGGAGCGGACTTCCTCAGCAGGCACGACCTCCATCCGGGGGAATGGGGCCTACATCACCTGGTGTTTCAACAGCTAATCCACTGGTAGGGCTGTCTGCAGATTGATCTGATGGCTTCTCGACTCAACAAGAAGCTATGCCGTTACTGTTCCAGAATGAGGGATCCGCAGGCTGTAGCAGTGGACGTGCTGATGACCGTGAAAGTACCAGTTTGTGTACCTGTTCCCTCCTATACCGCTGATCCCAAGGGTGCTAAAAAGGCTCAGAAGGGAAAGCGTTCAGGCAATTCTAATTGTCCCGGATTGGCCTTGATGGGCGTGGTACTCAGACCTCCTGACCTTGTCTCTGGAAGATCCCTGGCCTCTGCAGGTCCGTTCGTCTATTTAGACTTACAGCGGCTACATTTGACGGCTTGGAAGTTGAGAGGGAAATTCTAGCAATAAAGTGTCTTCCCTCCTGGGTTATTTCCACCATGGTCCAGGCCAGGAAAATGGTTACGTCAAGACATCATCATTGTATCTGGAAAAAGTATGTTTCCTGTTGTGAAAGTAGAAAGGTTTCTCCAGTAGAATTTAGAATTGGTCACTTTCTACTTTTCCTGCAAGCGGGAATGGATATGGGCCTACGTTTAGGCTCCATCAAAGTCCAGATTTCGGCACTCTCTATTTTCTTCCAGAAACAACTTCCCATGTTACCAGAAGTACAGATTTCCTTAAGGGTGTTCTTCATATGCAACCACCCTTTGTACCTCCCACTGGTCCTTGGGACTTCAATGTGGTTCTGTCCTTTCTCCAATCAGATTGGTTTGAACCCTTACATAGGGTGGAGTTTAAATTTCTCACCTGGAAGACGGTGATGTTATTGGCATAGTCCTCTGCCAGGCGTGTCTCTGAATTAGGGGCCTTATCCTGTAAGAGCGCGTAATTGATTTTTCATGAAGTCAGGGCGGAAATGAGGACCCATCCTCCGTTTTTGCGAAAGTAGTGTCACCCTTTCATGTGAATCAACCTATTGTGGTTCCAGTGTCTGACGCTTCCGTTAGTCCTGAGTCCTTGGATGTGGTCAGGGCTCCCAAGATTTGTCAAAAGGACGGCCCATCATCGGAAGTCTGACTTGCTATTTGTCCTTTATGATGCCTCCAAGATTGGTCAGCCAGCTTCTAATCAATCTATTGCTTGTTGGCTCAGGTTGACCATTCAACAAGCCTATAGTTTGGCGGCACTGCCTTTGCCGGTCTTTTCAGGCCCACACAACAAGGTCAGTGGGGTCTTCCTTTTGAAGGACTTGGGAGTTCTCTTAGATACAGCTATATCTATAGGGGTCTTGTCCACGGAGGAATACCGATTTTCTGTTCCCCCCCAACATCCCATCACACCCACTTTTTATTTTCTTCCCAAAATTCATAAATCCCTCACTTCACCGGGTCGCCCTATTATTTCTGGCATTCACTCCCTCACATCCAATCTTTCATTTTATGTAGATACATTTCTTCAACCTCGAGTATCTACACTAAGATCACACACATGAGACACTAGTGATTTTCTTAATAAAATTCAAACTATACTATGGGCCGATTCATATGCCTTTCTCACTTTAGACGTAAAAGCTTTATATACTCACATCCCCTATTCTTTAGTATGTGAATCAATCCATAAACATTTGACCTTGGGTGGAGATCTCGACGCTGATCGTATTACCTTTCTCACACAATGTATTCAATTTATTTTGTCACATAATTATTTCACCTTTTTGGATCTATATTATTTAGAGGTGATGGGGGCAGCCATGGGGTCCAGGTTTGCGCCCAGTTACGCCAATCTATACATGGGTGACTTTGAGGAAGCCCATGTGTGGACGAGCGGTTGGGTGTCATCCCTGGTCTTCTATGGCTGTTATATAGATGATTTATTTATTATTTGGGACCTGGACTTAGAATCTGCCACTTCCTTTGTTACTAGTTTAAATTTCAATAATTACAACCTATCTTTCACTTTCACATATAACCGTAATCGTACTGACTTTCTGGACTTGACCCATGAAAAAAAAATCAAATTGTCACATCCAATTTTGTTAAACAGGTGAGCACCCTTTCTTATTTACACTATAAAAGTTCCCATTACTTACCTTGGAAGAAAAATATACCAAAAGGGCAACTTATGAGACTTAGGTGAAATTGTACTAATTTGGGTACTTTCACTTTGCAAGCTCATGAATTGGTACAATCATTAAAGGCAAGAGACTATCCAGACTTCCTATTCGAACATGCATATACAGAGGTGTATAACATGGATAGACAAAAAAAAATTCTGAATAAATCCAGATCCAAAGATACAATAGAGAATTTCCTTTATTTGCAAATATAATAAGTGTGCCCAAAAAATGAAAACCATAGTTACTCGAAATTATAGAATTCTAAAACAAGATCATATATTGAATACCCTCTTACCTTCTAAACCTCAGGTAGTTTATAGGAAAAATAAGTCACTTAAAACCATTTTGGCCCCCTGCCATTTGAAGAACATCTGTGAGGTCCATTCTGAGAGAGGTTCTGATTGGCTGAGAAGAAAACCAAGTGGCTTTCGTAAATGTGGTAAACCCAAGTGCATTGTGTTCCTACATGCAGAAGAAAACGATTACTATTTACTTACCCGTTTCTAAGGAAGAATATCACCTTAGTTCCTTTATGAATTGCGAATATAAATATGTAATTTATCTTTTAACTTGCAGCTACGGTCTCCACTATGTGGGCCGTACTACGAGATCATTGCAAGTTCGTTTCTTAGAACACCGAAGGAATATTAATAAATGTCCAACACATAGTGTGTCCAGACCTTTTTCCCTGAAACGGGTTCCGGCTGACTCGCCGACATGAAGAATACAGACAGCGAAAAGACCGACAACAGAAGACAGAAAGACCAGTTAGACAGTAGTGAGAGACCGACAGTTAAAAGTCAAACAAAGTTAAAATAAAGACAAAGGAAAGCCCGACAAGACCAACAGTCCGACAGAACAAAGACCGACAGTTCATAAGTCAGACAACAGTCACATCGAACACCTCTAAACCGACATCGCATAAATCGACAACACAACAGACCGACAAGTCCTTCATCAGACAAGATTTATACCGAAACACAACAGACCGACAGTATATATGCGACAGTGCATACATAGACAGTAAAAAAGACCGACAATCAAACAGACCTCGATAATATCGACAAGTAAAAGACCGACAGTGTATGCATAGACATGCAAATGATCGACAAATCATAAAACAGACCGCAATAATACAGACACATAAAAGACCGACATCATATACCTAGACAATACATACATATAAAAAGAATAAAATAATACCGGCACGCAAAACACCGACAGATTATTAGGACAGGGGCCAATATATCGATATCATAGACTTCTGAGACTTTCATTTCCCCAAGACTACCCTTCTACATACATGTCGCCGCGTATACACCTGTACCCTCAGCTCCAAATAGGTTAGGCGGGTGGACGGTGGTCACCCCAACAGCCCACGGCGCTACCCTCATCCATGGAACTACAGGTCCCAGCCACACCTGTCAGCCTTACAGCTACCAAACCATACAGGCCAAAGTCAGTGCAAGGCCAAACCCCACACACCCCCACCCTTCCCCGCAAAGCACCCCATCCCCTCAGTCACCCCTCTTCCATCCCCCCCCCCCTCCCCGCAATGTCTGGGCGCCCTGTTCTGGATGCCTCCATTGTCAACCCAGCAACGGCACCATGCCGTCTAACCTCGGACGCGCCTGCGCTAACATCGTTACCCCCGGCGCTACCCTCATCCGTGGAACTGCAGGTCCCAGCCACACCTGTCAGCCTTACAGCTACCAAGCCCAAACCATACAGGCCAAAGTCATGAGGGCAAGGCCAAACCCCACACACCCCCACCCTTCCCCGCAAAGCACCTCATCCCCTCAGTCACCCCTCTTCCGTCCGCCCCCCCCCCCCCCCCCCCGATGTCTGGGCGCCCTGTCATGGTTGCCTCCATCGCCACCCCGGCAATGGCACCGTGCCGTCTAACCTCAGACGCGCCTACGCTAACAGCGTTACCACCGGCGCTACCCTCATCCGTGGAACTACAGGTCCCAGCCACACCTGTCAGCCTTACAGCTACCAAGCCCAAACCATACAGGCCAAAGTCATGAGTGCAAGGCCAAACCCCACACACCCCCACCCTTCCCCGCAAAGCACCCCATCCCCGCAGTCACCCCTCTTCCGTCCGCCCCCTCCCCCCGCAATGTCTGGACGCCTCCTTTGTCACCCCAGCAACGGCACCATGCCGTCTAACCTCAGATGCGCCTACGCTAACCGTGTTACCCCCGGCGCTACCCTCATCCGTGGAACTACAAGTCCCAGCCACACCTATTAAACTATACTACTTATTATTTTTTTTGAAATATTCCCCCTACACCCTCAAACACACCTCATACACTGTCATTTACATGTGCCTACAAATGTAACCTACTACCTCAGTCACTCCTCTTCCACCCGCCCCCCCCCCCCCCACGCGATGTCTGGGCGCCCTGTCCTGGACGCCTCCATTGTCACCCCAGCAACGGTACCATGCCGTCTAACCTCAGACGCGCCTACGCTAACAGCGTTACCCCCGGCGCTACCCTCATCCGTGGAACTACAGGTCCCAGCCACACCTGTCAGCCTTACAGCTACCAAGCCCAAACCATACAGGCCAAAGTCATGAGTGCAAGGCCAAACCCCACACACCCCCACCCTTCCCCGCAAAGCACCCCATCCCCTCAGTCACCCCTCTTCCGTCCGCCCCCCCCCCCCCCCCGCAATGTCTGGACGCCTCCTTTGTCACCCCAGCAACGGCACCATGCCGTCTAACCTCAGATGCGCCTACGCTAACCGTGTTACCCCCGGCGCTACCCTCATCCGTGGAACTACAAGTCCCAGCCACACCTATTAAACTATACTACTTATTATTTTTTTTGAAATATTCCCCCTACACCCTCAAACACACCTCATACACTGTCATTTACATGTGCCTACAAATGTAACCTACTACCCAGAGACATTATATCTCCCCCCAAAAATAGGAACCAGGTGACTAATGCTATTATCCAATTTTTTTTTTTATAAAAACCAATTAATTATCCTCCTAACAAAACATTTCTTAACAACTTGTCTCTTTTTTAAAAAATCTCTTTCCTAAACCTCTTAGTCATGAAAAAAAACATTCAACTCCAGATAACCCTTTAGCCCCTAAAAGCTTACTTACGTGATTTATGATTGACATTATATATAGTAGCCTGTGCATGACTATGTTGTCTACCCTATTAAAATCAAATGTGTAAAAGTCATGGTGCTTCCCTGTTAATAGCTGTACTCCCGCATGCAACTTCTAACAATTGAACTATATGTCATAGCTAGCCAATAATTTAATCCATTATTTTTCTGCAATGAATGTAAGCCCCAACAATCAACCTGCAACACTTGTCCTAAAGTCATGATCACCTCTTGCCCTAGTACATGCAGTGCTCACCTTCTCCATCTCCTCTCTACCTTCCTCCTTTACCACATAATATCTTTTGCCTTGTTCTAGAGCATAGGTTCTCAAACTCGGTCCTCAGGACCCCACACAGTGCATGTTTTGCAGGTAACCCAGCAGGTGCACAGGTGTATTAATTACTCACTGACACATTTCAAAAGGTCCACAGGAGGAGCTAATTATTTCACTTGCAATTCTGTGCGGAAACCTGCAAAACATGCACTGTGTGGGGTCCTGAGGACCGAGTTTGAGAACCTGTGTTCTAGAGTAACGGTCACCACAAGGAATAGCATTTTGTTTTGGCAAAGGAGATGCAAGGCAAATAGCGTAACCCCCTTGCACAAATGTAGTATTTTTAACTACAGTTCACAGCATGGACTTTCCGAGGTCATAATCTCAATTTAAACCCATAATGCAAAATGTATTTTCTGTTCCTAAACAGTTATGCATTCCCCCTACCTTTACTCACAGTAGCGCACTCCTCCATTTTCCCTCCTTATACCTCCCCGCTATTTATATGCTGTTAGATTCATTATCTCACCCTCAAAATGTATCCATCTACATATCATAATAAATTTATTCTTTGTTTTATGCCCAATATTCTAATTCATCTTGTACCAACACCCTCAAAAACGAACATCATATAATATTTGAATTTAATCTTCCTATCCTATGTAATCTTACTATCCCACATTCAAATTATATCCCCACCACAACTTTAGAATCAGGTCTTATAAATTCACTAGTAAACTATTTTTAGACAAATCCAATTAGTTTTCATCTTAAAAAAACAATTCAAATCAACATGTATCTTGTCTCCTTTTTATCTGTGATCTAAACCCCTGATTCATAAAACACACATTCAACTCCAATCAACCCTTTTGCTAATAAAAGGTCACTAGATTTATGGCTGACTTTATCTTTCTTCTACATGACTATCTTCTATACCCTTTAAATCAAATGTGTCTAAGTAAAGGTTCTGAAATCTTAATAGCTGTAACCCTGCATCCAACTCCACCACAGTTCAACTACATGCCACAGCTAACTTTAAATATTATAAGTTATTTTGCTGCTATTAATTCAAACTACAAACAGTGAACACTTTTACTCTATTTATCTTCACCCACATTCTTAGCATCACATATCTTATTCACTTCCGTCAACCCCTCCCCTCTGAACATTTACTAGGACACATCATCCCTCAATATTAAATAATTATAAGTTTACATGTTTCCTATATAGTATGTCCCTCCACCACCATTGCCACCATTTGAAAATACCTCAATATTTTGCATGTCCTACAGTATTTACAAATTATTTAACTTATAAAAAATTTACCCACTTTAATACCATTGTATTTATATTTTTTTATTTGCGTAAAACACATTTTTCACATTGTATGTACCAAAAGAACTTACGACATTCACCATAAATAACGAATAAATGTAAAAATAGAATATTAAATATTTAGTATCTATTTTAAAGTTATTATGTAAGATAAAAAAAGTCTCTCTAATTAAACCACCTGAAGTAAACTAAATCAGACCTAGAAATGTCAAACAATAATTTTAAATTGCTAAATCTTGTATCATTGTTCTTCTCAGTGTTTTGTCTTAGTTTACTATGTCTTACTATCCTTTAAGAATTTCCAATAATATATGTAAAATAAATCATTTGAAATACTTTTGTCCTGAACTATTTTGAAATGTGAATTTCTTCGAAAGGAATCCTTGTAGGCTGGGCCCATGTACGCTTGTGTCTTTCTCTCCACCCCGGACAGTCCAAGTCTCCTGGCCTGTGGCCTTAAGCAATATCTTCTAACAGAGCTAGGGAGAGAAAAACATGTTAGATCACACAATCCTGACACCTGTGCCTCCAACACTGTCCCTATGTCAATGCATTGCCATTGAATGCCTCTGCTGCAAGTCACTGTCCCTAATGCCACCTAGGAAGTGTCACCCCAACAAACACAGCAATCCACTTTGCACTTACCAACTTAGTTCCACTCTCTAAGCTCTATGCCAGCTTCAGGTAAAGGATTCCTTGTGGGCTGTTCTTGCTTAACATTTTTTTTTTTGTTTTTTTTATTAAGTTTGATGTTCCTCAGGCTGTGTTGTTTATTTATTCTCATATTTTTTATTTTTTTTTACATCATTTTGTGTCTCAATTTTTCATTTGGATACTCATGTTGCCGTAATGTTTGTAGCACAAATTTTCAATGTTTTTGCTGGTCAGATTGCTTTGTTCCTTGATGCCACTCAGGTTGTGATGTTTCTGGCTGCTCCTGTTCACTAGTTTGCTGCTCTGGTTGAGCTCTTTCTGTCTGCTCCTCCTCTGGTATTTCCTGCACCATTTGACGTCTTTCTTCTTCTTCAGCATATCTTCTGACCTGCCAATTCGCATATTCCAGTCTGGCACGCATTTCCAAGAGCTCATTGTATGCTATTGATTCAGTATTTCCTGAGGTTGATGTTGATGGGTCAGTTGGTCTTTGCATGTTGGATTCCCATTGTGGAGGTCCAGTTGTGTTCAATCGTCTACCTTCTTCCGTCAACAGCTGCAGGGTGTTTGCTATCATGCGTGTGTTGGTCACTGACTCGTACTGGCCCAGCACCATCTGTTGTATGTTTTCATGAACTTGTTGGCTCAGGGAAGTGCTCAAAGCTTGGTTTTGGGAAATATTATCAAAGAATGAACCTATTGCAAGCAGTGCATTTCCATGTGCGACCTGTGTTGTCCTTATTTGATTCAACATCTGCTGCATCTGGTCATAATGATTGTCCAACCTCTGGACATCTTGTATCCTTCGTTGCTCCATACCTTTTAATGCTTCAAGGATTGTATCTAGGCTTGTGATAGTATCCAGAGCTGTTGCTTCCATCCCATGTGCCTCGGTAGATGTCTCCATCAATGCCGTCTCCCGTGCCTCGCCTGGCGTCTCCCGTGCCTCGCCTGGCGTCTCCCCTGCCTCGCCTGGCGTCTCCCCTGCCTCGCCTGGCGTCTCCCCTGCCTCGCCTGGCATCTCACGAGCCTCGCCTGGCATATCCCCTGCCTCGCCTGGCGTCAACATCAATGCCATCTCATGCAATGTGTCGGCCTTCTCCTGTGTCTCAGCCGCTGTTTCCAACGATGCCATCACATGCACTGTAGATGCCGTCTCCTCTGGAATGCCTGCTGTCTCTACTTCCTCTGCTGCCATCTCATGTGGTGTGTCTGCTTCTCCCATCACGGACGTGAAATGCACTGGTGCCACCTCCTTTTCCACGGCTGCTGCCTCATGTGGCTCGGTTGCCAACTCCTGTGCTGTGCAATAGTTGTCATCTCCACCTTCTTGATCTGACTCCTGTCTATTTTCAAATGACACTCTTCTTGGTATCTTTCTTCCAGAATCTTGAACTAAAAAGAGTAATGTTAATGACGTCTAGCCTAAAAACTCCTTTTTTATACATCAACCACATTAAACCATCCCTCACCTTCTGTTTCCTGTAGTGTTGTGGATGATTGAAGCTTTGATGTTGAATGCTTCCTTAACATTCCATGCCTTTGTGGAGTTGTTTCCTTTGCTGTCTCCAGTGCTGTTTCTAAGGTTTATACATCACATAAGTTAGGTATAAATTACTAATAGATAACATATAATAATTGTAAGCAAATGTTAAATATATCTATTTACCCGCTGTCTTTTGCATTGCTGAGGGAGATTTCTCCATTGTTGTACTAATTTTTTTGGTCTTATCACCCTTTGTCGGTGTTGTGTCCTTGCTTTTAGTTTTCTTTGTTGTCGCTGTTTAAGAAATTTTATTAATATTTTTTTATGTTAGTAAAATA
Source organism: Pseudophryne corroboree (assembly GCF_028390025.1). NCBI lineage: Eukaryota > Metazoa > Chordata > Amphibia > Anura > Myobatrachidae > Pseudophryne > Pseudophryne corroboree. The sequence goes on from NC_086445.1 coordinate 211,803,635, forward strand.
TTAATCAAAATAAAGAACGTAAAAATAAAACACAATGAAAACAATAAATGCACCCAAGTTTACCTGTAGCACTTGTTCCGGGCATGTCTGCGTCTCTGACAAGCTGAAAGTAGTCCTGGAACTTTTTCTCCCATTCCTTATATAGCTTGTTTCCTTCTTGAATTTTCTTATTAGTCACCCTCTTGCAATCACGCAGCCTTTTCTTGCAACTTGCAACACTCCGTTTTGTAGTGCCAGCTGAAGAAACTTTGTTTGCTATCTGCTCCCACGTTGTATTCTTGAATTGGTGATGAACATTCTTTGCCTGTGTACCAAATAGTTGACAGGTTATTGTACTAACATGATCAATGAGAGCTTCTGTCTCCTCATCGGTGAATTTGGGGGCCCTTGTACCTGGTCCCTTCTCCTGCAGAATCATCTTCATCATGTGAGCCTCCAGTCACATGCTCCTGTGGTCTTGATTCCTGGTCTTCCCCGCTATGTGTACTTTGTGGCTGTGAACTTTCTTTATCACCTGTGAAGGAGAGTGAACGTTGTCTACCTCTATCCTCAGCCATTCCTAAGAAATTGTAAAGAAAACCATGAATTATGTTACCAAAATTAAAAAAAAATTATTTATACAAGTAATCTATAAAAACATGTACTTACAACAATTCAAAAATCTTATATAAATATGCCTTAACAACAGTAATCTGCATAAAATTCATGTTTCACTGAATGCCTCAGTTTTGTCATACCTGTATTCATCAATATTACTATATAGATACACATAAATACACACACACACACACACAAACATATATATATATATATATACACACACATATAGATATATATATTACAAAAATTATAGACTGAACATAGAAATCACATTTTTGACACTTTTAAATTTACAAACAGTGCAAGGTGTCTTGTGTCCGTATATAAGCCATAAGGTATGTGTCAGATACACCTTAAACCTAGTGGCCATATTTGCAGTTATATTATGGTTGATACAGTTGACATTTTTAAATTTTAATAACTCTGGAACAGTTTTGGATATTCAAGAAGGTGTGGTACCTTTACCAGTGGTTTTCAGTCTTTCATTGGACAATTCACTAACAAAACAAACATCATTTATTTATTGAGGTTGTGAGAAGTGAGCTATCTGTGAGGAATACTTGATTATCAAATTTTAAATAATAAATTAGTTGGCTATGTGCTACAACCACACAACACTATTAGTGATGAGTGCAGACATTGCACCACACTTCTTGGTTTGTGAGTGCTGTTGTTTTATATATATATATATATATATATATATATATAATAAAATTCAGCACTCAGCATAGCAAGCTCACTTATCACAACATCAATAAATACATGATGGGGGTGTTAGTCTGTGAATTGGCCAATGCACACACACATATATCTATATATATATATATATATATATATATATATATATATATATATATATATATATAGAGAGAGAGAGAGAGAGATACACACACACACTAACACACAATCAATTTGAAAAAAATAATAAATACAGATCTAAAGGAAGGAAAATAAAAAATTCCTATACCCTATCAGTGATACAATAAACTTAGTCGTCAAACGTATATAGACACATTAATTGTAACCGCACATTGATATGGGACAAAAAATATCTAGAATAAAACATGACCAACGTTATCATTAATATAACCATATAAGCTTTTTTTAATTAATAAAATGTGTATTAATTGACCAAAAATCATAAAGCTGGTGTTATCAGAGATTGCAAACACAAGATCAATAAAAGTAGAATCTAATTTTTTCCAGTTCAAACATTAAAATAAAATTAAAAAAATGTTATGAAAATAGTAAGGACAACCATTATATTAACAATTTTTTTAATTTGCTTGTGTTTAACAAACACGTGTTCCTTTCATAAAGCACAAAAAAATGTCCAAAAAGATTTGTAAATCATGGTTAAACAAACACTAGTTGTTTTACATTTAATAATTTTGGAATATTTTATTCAACGTAATGTTGATTTGGAAGGTATAATGACCATATCTCAAGATGTCACCGTGGCACAATCAGCACACATGGCGCTGTGCTGAGCGGTGTGAAATGTGTGGGGACCGGTTAAAGCAGCACACATCTCTCGCCGGATATGTCCTTGAATAAGAGACAAACTTACGTTTGGAAGGTACAGGAAATTCAATGACGCGTCAAAGCAGAAATTGATCGGTCAAATGAAGCAAGATGAGTGTTGATCACTATCACTTTCTTCATCCGATTTTGAAAGCCAATTCCAACACGCTGTCACTGTCCGGATCAGAGAGAGGAAAATTTATACCAAAAAAAAGTGCGGGAAAATGAACACAGTGGCATTTCTTGAAATACTCTGCTGGGATTGGTTTAGGAAAATGCACCACTAAATGTAATTAGAGGCTGAACACTCTATGTAATCAGAGGAGGAACTTTGAGAAGAAGGGGGAGTGAACCTGCTTTACGATAATTTTTCATATAGTTAATCACAGATGTGTTTTAGACTTTTTTGGTCTATTGTGCTATAAAAAAATCTTTCAGGAGGAATACCATTTTTTTACTGTAATTATAGAGACGGTGTGGTGAGATTGAATATGGTGCAGCTTTACATTTGCGCGCTTGAATGTAGCCTCGCTGACCGATGTGGCTGGGACCTGTAGTTCCACGATAGAAAGTTGCGCCGTTGGCTATGCTATTAGCCTAGGCTCGTCTTATCATAGACCCCATGCTATTGATGGGGTGACGATGGGTGCGTCCAATACAGGGCACCCGGAAACAGCCATGTTAAGGGAGAGAGGGTTGAATGAAGTGAACGGGTGCGCTGTAGGGTCTAGGGGGAGGTGTGGTGGTGGGCATCACTTTAGGCACGACACATGTATGATGTCTGTATACTGCCTGTATTCTTCACATAACGTAATGATATATATTATGCACGTATGCTAAGAATTTCCATCTACCATTTTTAAAATAACTATTTCCGGTCTAAACTTTGCATACTTTAAGCGCCACACCCGTTTTTTGAATCGTAAAATGTTATTGGTCATGATATTGTAATCTTCGGACTGAACTCCTCCCATTTATAAACACTTATATACAAAGGTGCACGGAATGTGGATACAGAACGTACTTGGATTCAGGATTTGAGGAAGATATATTTGCTTTTATCGCTTTTTCTTTCTCGAAATCTTTGCATTAAGAATTAGATAATGGCTGATCAGGCTTGCAGATTAGTACCATCTCAGAGAGGATTTGTTTTAAATGTGGATGGCTATCTTCTAGCAAAAAACAAGCAGCGGGGAGACACTTTTTATTGGCAGTGTACTAAAAGAAAAAGTGGACCTTGTGGATCTTATGCCAAAACCACTTTAGTGGGCGGAGAACATCGTCTGCAAAGTCATTCTGAACATACACATCCACCAAAACCTGACAAAACAGACGTTGCCATTGCAAAAGCTGCAATAAAACAAAAGGCATGTACTACTAATGACCCTCCTTCAGCAATCATTCAAAGCGTAACAGCGGATATGCCCTCATGCAGTGCTGTGAGTATGCCCAATAGGGAATCTCTTCGGAACATGGTAAAGAGGGCTAGGAGAGAAGACTGTCCTCCAGAACCCACTTCATTAGATGAAATTCAAATACCATCTAATTTCGCTGATATCAACGGAATGAAGTTTTTAGGAAGGGACAGTTCTTTTCATAACGATAGAACACTGCTGTTCAGCACAAAGGACAACCTGCAGAAGCTACAAGAGTCTCCATATTGGGTGATGGATGGCACCTTTAAGACTTGCCCAACATTATTCCGACAAATATATACCATCCATGGTTTGGTTGGCACAAATGTTGATACCCAACGGTTATGCCACTAGTGTATGGTCTCCTAAGCAGCAAAACAGAGGAATGTTATTTACGCTTTTTTGAGGATCTTCAGGACTATGCCTCTGATTTTAACATAGATTTTGCACCATTATTCATTCTGACAGACTTTGAAATTGCTGCTATTCAGGCAGCCAAACGCATCTTTCCAGCCTCTACCCATAAATGTTGCCTTTTTCACTTGGGACAAAATATTTGGAGGAAGATACAGAGTTCGGGATTGGCAACCCAATATGGCATAGAGAAGGATTTTAACTTTAAATTAAGACATCTTCAGGCATTGTCCTTTCTAGCTCGTGATGAAATCCCTGCTGCTTTTGAAATTTTAAAAGCAGAAATACCTGCCAATGCTGCACCGGTCATGACTTACTTTGAGGAGACTTATGTATTGGGTCGGATAAGAGACCGTACACGAAGCCAAGGCAGAGTTCCTCCACTGTTCCCACCTTCTATGTGGTCTGTTAACGAAAATATAATAGGTGGAATACCAAGAACCCAAAACAGGCTGGAGGGTTGGCATAGATGATGGAACATGCTTCTTGGTGAAAAGAAGTGTGGAGTGTTTAAAATAATACATTTTTTCCAAAAGGAGCAGCAAGTGACTATTAGACATATAGAAAGAGTCACTGCAAATGTCTTAAAAACACCTACAAAGCGTGACACACGAGATCATGAGGAGGCACTAATGAGATGTATGGAACAAAAAGATACCGTTGAGGTTATGGAATTTCTGCGTGGGATTGCATTCCATATGCATTAATTTTAAACACCAACTATTTGTCTCATAATTTCTTTCCTCATTGGTTAAATTAGGATTGTGAACATTTTTCACTAAGTTTGGGTTAATAGTTTTGAAGAGTTATTTAAGTCGATGTTCCAGTTATTTTAACTTTTCAAACATTCTATTTAGTGGATTTGGATCATTACTATCTGTTTAATGGTAAGTTCATAATTAAAAGTTAAATCTTTACAACCTAATTCTAATAACTTTTAATGTAATTTCAGTACTAATTGAGACTATACTTTGTTTTTAATAATTACTAAAAAAATATTTATTTTTTTCAGGACATGTTTTAATTAAAAATCTATTATATTTTACTATTACTGTTAGAGAGTAAATTTATGATTATATGACAAAATAAACAATATGTGTAAACTAAATTGCCTCAAAACATTGTTAGATTAAATAATAGGCATAGTTTATTTTTTATAATATTTATTTTGTGTATTATTAACTTCACTTTAATGATTGTTAAAGTTTTTTGATACTTCATATTAGTTTGTTTTATATAGATATTATCATTAAAACACAGAGACTATAAAGAATCAGATTTTAATACTTATTAAGTAAATTTGGGTAATCCTTTTTATTTAGAATTTAATTAATAAACTTCACACATAATAAATTTGTAGTTAATACAATCTTTCTATTGTAATCCAAAAAAATTTTTTAAATGCACAGTATTATATAAATTAATTAGATATGATAACATTTTACAAATTAAAATAATTCTCTTTTTATCCATAGATATGTTAAGAGAAAAGTTGAAAATAAATATTAAATAAAATATATTATAATGAAAATGGAGAAGATTTTTCAAAACCGATATTATGCATTGGTAAGGCTAATGTATATATGTGCTAATTTTGCTTTTCATTAGAAATTTTAATTTAAGATATATTTTTTATTATGGTTACAAATAGTTAATTGCTGTATGCTTCATGATACCAAGTTTTTTCTGATGCTAACTCTTGTTCTTCTATTTTTTCTTCCAGAGAATCTCTACATATAATTGAGAAAAAAATTAAATATGTTCAGTTTCAATAAAGATATATTAAAAACAATATAAGATTATTTGGTTTTGGTTATTAGGAAACTTAGAAAACAAAATAAAATTTAAATTAATGTAACAAAATGTATAGAAATGTATAGGGGAGGCAGGGAGCGGAATATGAATGTTACTAATTATTAAAGTTTGTGTGGGGGTGGAGCTTGAATTTAATCTTTCTCTAATTACAATATAGGTAGGTCTGACTATTTAGCAACATATAAATTAAATAGTATATGGAGTTTACTCACATATCAAAAAAAGGCGAAGAATAATGATGCCGTAACTGAGTGTACAGGGGTGGTTAGGAGAACTACAAGTCTCAGGACAGATGATATGGGCCTGTGTGGAAATCATTAAACATGCACAGTGTTCATGTTCACTATTTTATTGATGCTCTGGTGTGGCGGGGTGAACCATATCCCCCCCCACACACACACACACCTCAGTAGCTATTGATGGCGACGGGGGTCCGTCCAAGACGAGACGCTACGAGTCCTGTTCACCCGCAATAGCTATTGAGAGCGTTGCGTCCAGGTATGGTGGCGACACCGTGTCTGAGTGTACAGGGGTGGTTAGGAGAAGTACAAGTCTCAGGACAGCTGATAAGGGCCTGTGTGGAAATCATTAAACATGCACAGTGTTCATGTTCACTATTTTATTGATGCTCTGGTGTGGCGGGGTGAACCATCGCCCCCAACCCCCCCCCCCCCACACACACACACACCCCTCAGTAGCTATTGCTGGCGACAGGGGTCCGTCCAAGACGAGACGCTATGAGTCCCGTCCACCCGCAATAGCTATTGAGAGCGTTGCGTCCAGGTATGGTGGCGACACCGTGACTGAGTGTACAGGGGTGGTTAGGAGAACTACAAGTCTCAGGACAGATGATAAGGGCCTGTGTGGAAATAATTAAACATGCACAGTGTTCATGTTCACTATTTTATTGATGCTCTGGTGTGGCGGGGTGAACCATACCCCCCCACACACACACACACACACACCCCTCAGTAGCTATTGCTGGTGACGGGGGCCGTCCAAGACGAGACGCTATGAGTCCCGTCCACCCGCAATAGCTATTGAGAGCGTTGCGTCCAGGTATGGTGGCGACGCCGTGACTGAGTGTACAGGGGTGGTTAGGAGAACTACAAGTCTCAGGACAGATAAGGGCCTGTGTGGAAATCATTAAACATACACAGTGTTCATGTTCACTATTTTATTGATGCTCTGGTGTGGCGGGGTGAACCATACCCACACACACACACACACACACACCCTCAGTAGCTATTGCTGGCGACGGGGGGCCGTCCAAGACGAGACGCTAGGAGTCCCGTCCACCCGCAATAGCTATTGAGAGTGTTGCGTCCAGGTATGGTGGCGACGCCGTGACTGAGTGTACAGGGGTGGTTAGGAGAACTACAAGTCCCAGTTATGTGTAATATTATTTTTTGATAATGATTGTTTGTCGGTCTTGAGCTTATCTGACTTATGTCCTGTCGGACTTTAAAATGTCTACATATGTTTTGTCGGTCTTGAGCTTATTTGACTTATGTCCTGTCGGACTTTAAAATGTCTATATATGCTTTTTCGGTCTTCAACAGTGTCTGTGTAATATGTATCTAATTGATAATTGTCGGGCTTTTTTAATGTCTGCATACACGCTGCCGATCTTCGAGAGGTCGGTTTACTTTCATTGTCTAAGTTATCTATGTCGAGGTATGATTAATGTCGAACCATAGTTTGACGGTAAAACTAAATTGTCTGACAATCACTGTTGGACTAATCTTTGTCTGGAAAAATTGATTCGAACCGCTATACCACACCCCCCTGAAACATGCTGCTATCCTGTCCATCTATCTGTTGTATGTATTGAACACATCTCTCCCACTGCTAGAGGTGGAGACCGCTTCAAAAGACTCTGCACGAGAAGTCTTTTGGATGCTAAAATTCAACTCCTTACACCCTGAGGGATTTTAATGAGTCCATTGAACTAAACTCTGTACTCTAATTAACAAATATTGTAACAATAATATGGTATTCTTTATCCACATTAATTTCTCTATATCTAGACATGTGATATCTCTTTTTGATATAATCCTCTCTTTCTCTCTACCTTTTCCTCTATTTTCCTAGTTACTAATATAATTATATGCCCCTACATACTGGGGTACTTATTTATATGCTAGTTATCTCTCTATTAATATATACAAGTGTCCTTCTGACATACATACATATATTGAAAGACGTGCCGTTTGAATTTACGAAGTCCTCACTTGATTGTTCCAGTGGGGACTTAAGAAATGGTGTTTGCATATTTCACTTTGTCTCTACTACAAGATCCATAATGCATTTGGGGATCACTGAATGTTTCTCAGTCTGTGATGGGAGAAATGTAACTGTCTGTAGTGCAGTGTCCCTGATCATTGGTCTTTCCGTTTCGCACGGCTGGAGCCCGGTCACGTGACAAGTTCCATCACGTGAGCGGAGCTCCGGAGACATTTGGACGGTACATTTGCTGTTAAGGAATTTCAGCAGTGTCTCTCTAATACAGATATATAAGTTACCAATTTTATATATGTTGCATGATTAGTAAGGGTCACCTATTCTGACAGACTCACTTCCAATGATAGCCAAAATTGTCAAAGGAAATCTATTATTATATGTATATATAAAAAAGTTTGGCACTACAAACCCCATTATGCATTGCAAGACTCATGAATGTAATACAATCTGTGATATGTTAATCACGATATTGCTTTTTGTCTATTCCTTCCCTATTGGATACTATGTGACCCTAGCTCTGGTCACGTGACCCTATTGATCACGTGATCGGAGTTCTAGAAGCTCATTGGAGATGATGCGATCATGTGATCGGCATCCCTGAAATTTATGTATGTTAAGACTATGAATTTCTAATTTTTGATCGTTTTTATTATGAAATATGTTTTAAATAAATTGGGATACATCAGACTCTCCCCTATTTGCTTTTAATTGAATTTTCAGAACGGCTTGTGAGATTAGATCATTGTCTAATTTATGTAGACAGGTGTTACTGATTTAACCAATCAATAGGGTATATAAAGAGGTTGAGAGAGCCATTTGCTATATGCTCCTGAGGAAGCTGGTCATACCAGAGAAACGCGTTGAGCCCACCACAGTGTTCACTGTGATTCCTAATTGGCTTTGAGCTCACACCACTACCTTCTGTGTCTGCTGTTTGGATCCATGCCACATGCTAACAGTCACTAGGTCAATAGGGTCAGAAGGTCGGCAGGGTCAGGTCGACATGTCTGTCGACCTTCTGACCCTGTCGACCTAGTGATTGTCGACCTATAGTGGTCGACCTAAACATTGTCGACCTAGACACTGTCGATCTTCAGACCGGATACCGGATCAGTTGGACCGTCTTTCACCTGTTTGGGAATTTACTTTGATAGTCAATTTTCTACCTTTTAACACAAGCTATTTACTAATACCTTCAAGCCGTAATGGCCGCTAAACCACATGCACATGCTACGCACTCCGTACGCTATTGGCGTACAAAGACCTCGCACGTGGTACTCAAGTTACGTACACACGCTGCGCTGAGTGTACGGAATACACACAGTGAGCGTACACACAGATAACCTTTTAAACCTTAAACACAGAGTATGATTATACTGTAAGTCTTAGTATTGAGATACTGTAATGATATACCACTGGTTAACCTGGATATTTAAGCAAGCTGTTTGAGTGATTGAGATACTCAGAAACCCTTTGTACTAGCTAGAGAAACACAGACACCTTGCTGAGGTTCCAACACCTTTACAAACGAGATTTAGCTATGTAAAAAGGGAAAATACAGTTAACAGCTTATACACTACAGCACTAACATAAAACACCTAAACAGAATAACTGGACATAAATATACAATGGCGTCTTAATCCTAAACAATAACAGTGAGAGAGAGCGAGTATGGCAAATACAGACAGAGAATAAGTTGGTTACAGAGAACTTACACACGTGGGGAATGATCGCTAGCGCAGTCCTGGAAACCAGCTCTCTAGTTAGTCAATGGTGAAAACCTTTGTGGAGAGAAGACTGAGCTGGCCCAGACTGGCTGTTCTTATATACACAAAGTACAGTACACTACAAAGGGCCCTACAATCTCATTGTTCATTGGACACAGGAATCTGTCTTCACATTATAACGAAAGGTCATAGGTTGATTCGAACAGGTGGGCTGTGACTATTTCAAACTGCTCAGGTGGGAGGGAATCTCAGGTTTCCCGCCGCATGGATAATGAACTGCAAATACAGCAAACGTCCATAAACTTCTTATAAACATAACTATACGCAGGAGCGATTAATCTCTTTCAAACCAACACCGGAATGTTACTAATAATATACTCTTCCGTTGCATACTAAACACCACTGCTCAAAACCTGTCTGACCCTTCGTATCATGTAAAGAGGGATCTCTCTGTCCATGAACCAGTTACACTAAACAAACTTACTGATATTATTAAGGGGACCATAACCTATAATATACACTATTTAGATTAACTATGTAACGATCGAGTCGCCCGCCAGACGCACACAAACTCTACCGTAAATGCGCATACCACGTGCCTGAGCGAACGACCGTGGAGGCTCCGTCACGCAACTGCGAATATGCGCACGCACGGGAGAGAATGTGCACGTGCAGTTGGCAAGCGCATGGGGCCAGCACAAGGCATCATAGGTCGCTATATTTTTCGACTTTGACAGTCCACCCTTTGGCAGTCACCAATAACTGCCAGTTTCTAAACAATTCAAACAGAAAAATATATGTCATCATGTAAATACCTTTTTATGATTGGGTAAGGGAGGAGAGGAGAAGGTGGGAAAAGTATGACCTAGTGAGACAGTAAAAGCATGTGTGTATGAAATCCATGTTTGAGGGGTCATGTATCATCGTGCCGTACGTGTTTTAAATCAAGCTTCGAGGTATTGCGAAGTATACATTTGAATCCTTCTTATCCCGTATTAAGGGTCTGTGGATGGGCTGTCAAACTCTACCGAGCTCTTTTCGGCTTTTGGTTGCAACAAATGGGGGAGCACATTTAGTTGATGATACATGAATGGGGAGAATATGTGGATGCTAATATGGGAGAATCACCTGTCGACTATGTGAGATACTACCTGGAGGTTGTAGAGATGAAGATAAGAAACAATCGTTATAAATGCAGTCGTAAACTATGTGAGTTTTAATAGACAGTCGCCGATTGAGGTCTTGTCTGATGTCTTGTCTGGATCGTCGTATCTTTACTGTAGCTTTACGGATAATAGCAATCGAAAGCTTCAAGTGTCCATAAAATTATAGTCTCTAGAGTATTGGGCTTTCGTAGAAAGTTAAAGTCACTAGGGATATTGGGGGTCTGTGACATAGTTCATCAATGGTCTGTATAAAAGAGGTTGTCAAATTCTTCTTCCAAGCGGATGTCTTTGTACCTTGGAGGAAAACAAAGGAGAAACGGGTGAAAGAAACGGACCGTGGAATCACATTTTCATCACAACATTGTCTCTATCGTTGGGTCATAAATCAAATTAGTTGTTGTTATTACAGTGTCCTCGCTCCTCAGACTCATCACTTTGGTACTACCTTTACACTTCGTTAAAGTCCGAACGCATCTAAATATCAGACCAACCAATATGACGACTCCCAGAATACACAAGAGAAATTTCCCTACATCCATTATAATGCCTTGGGCCCATTCTCCTAAACCAGAGAACCAATTTCGTGAATTCAACCATGACACCCAACTGGTCAGCTCATTACCCACAGCAGCGAGTGTGAGATTGTTTTTCCTTCGAAACTCCCACTTTAATTGCAAAATATCATCCATCTTTTGGTCTATGACCTCGGCCGGGTCCTCAGTGCTGTTTGTAATATACGTGCAGCACTTTACTCCATATTGAGTTGCCAGGGTAACACAATACCCGCCTGTCACCGCTGTGAGATAATTGAGAATCATCCTATGCTGAACCAGCTCTGTTTTGTAGGCTTGTAACTCTCTCCCAGTATACCTGAACGTGTCGTCATACATTTCGGTGATATTGTCTAACAAGTTTGCTAGCGCAGATATATATCTATAATTTATCACTCCTCTGGCGGTACGAGTGATATCTAACGCGAGGAGGAATTGAATCCCGGTGGATTCATGGATCAGGTCAGAGGCCGGATGCTCTGTTCTCTCTATCAGGTGCCGTTTAACGACGTGCTCGTAATGAGTGTGAGTATAAGGAGCTTGGGCACCACGGTGAATATCTTTCATTTTGATATGGGATACAGTCATTACTTCAGGCAGTACTTTTCCAATGTAACACAATCCCTCTGAGTTTGGGGCAAGCCACTTATACGCCTTTCTCCCGCATATGAAATATGCATCATCGGGGAGAACATATGGGATGGAGTATGACATAACCATGTTACAAACTTTCCATGTGAAATCTCCTAACCCTAACTCTCCCATCTGTCTAGTACACGTATCCGGTTGTATGTGCACAGTATCCTGGTGATACTTCTCCAACTCGCATGGTCCTACTTCCTAGAGTATATCTATACCGGAAATATTTTCCACTGTTGGCTATCCGGCGTATAAGCTCTGTGTCTATGGGCATTCTATCGGCTCTATATGAAAATGTCATGGTTTGATTACTCCATGACACTTCCCAATTTCCCGGCTTTCGGGGATTGGAAATGTTAAAGCATACTAACGACCTATCCACATGATACTGGTGGAGCTTCAAACTAGGAGGACTATAGATATTAAACCTCTTGTCCACCGGCCTCCCACCACTTAACTCAAGTACCTCTCCTACAGTTAAAGGGAATGGTACTAGTCCTGATTTGCTATGACCTTGAGGTACTTGAGAGCATACCCAACAGTCTGTCTGGTTTAGCACTTTACCCACTAAGGAGTGATAATCACTCAATGGATGCCGGTCCATGTGGATATTAAAACTGGACTGACATTTCTTGATGCACCCATCCTCAACTATATTGTCACAATGCCTACAGATGCAGTTCTCTTCAGCTAACAATCCTTCACAATTCCTTCTATTGTCAATGCTACCAGATCGTTTTCTGATACTCGCCTTTACCCGGTGATTATGTTGCTCTTGGAAAGTTACGCCTCCATCCTGGTCATCAGAACCCATTCCAGATCCTTTCTCGACCTCCATGGTACTCTCACCGAAACAGACTGCTCTGGTCAACAATAGGGTCAACAGGAAAATCCGGATCACAGTCTCTTGGGGCAAGTCCATCTTACAGGAGGAGAAAGAGAAATTTGTAATGGGGGTACAGAAAATAATTGAGGGGAAAGAAAAATGTTACGATGCTTTTGTCCTCTAGTCTTGTTGTTGTTCTTGCTCTGTTGTCATCTTAAAGGTGCTGTCTCTCAGTCTTCCAAACGAACATTCCGGTGATACAATATTCCTTCCAAATCTGCGATCTTTCTGTAAGGAGCAAAAATCTTGCATTACCATTTGTCTAACTGATGTGTGACATACCATCTATAAAGCATGAGAACATGAGAGAGAAGAGACAAAAAAAACAAACGAGAGAGAGAACAATTCATATATATGTTACATAAAACAACAAACAAAAAAAACATTGTCAGATCTTCTGTTCACCATCAGGCTGTCACACCATCACATCCATTGGTATCTTTGCGCAGTCTCCCCCACCAGTATTTCCACACTCCACCCTTTTGTGCCTGGCCAGGACACACCGATGTCGGTAGGTCACACTGGGGTTAGGTAGACTTCTGCAAAGACCAAGTAGCTATGTGATGTTTGAGTTCTGCCGATGAACGTCAGAGATGGGGGAAAAGAAACATTTACAGATAAATTACAAAGTTTACCCGGCCGTTCCTGTGTCTACAAGGAACTGACCTCCCAATATCATTAACTGTAACCTCAGGTTTACTACCAGTCCTAATGATCAACTTTCCTGACTGCATATTACAGGTGTGGCCCAAACTTCTTCCTAGGTGATTCCTGATTACAATTTCATGTATCATGACTTTGCTCATGTTTTTGTCTAGGGGGTTGATATACCTTTTGTGGATCTTTAAACCTACAACTTCGTGCAAAATGACCTTCCTTCTGGCAATTATAACATCTTATCACCTTTGACTTACCCACAGGGATCTGAGGCTTCTTACCTCCCTGTGCTTCCCTGTTTCTTTGGATATCATGGTCATGTCGTTGTCTAGGGGGTTGATATGACTTTTGTATATTTCTTGATCTACATTCCCGTGCAAAATGTCCCTCTTTGTGACAATGATAACAAACTATCACATTTGAATTTCTCACAGGGGTTTGGGGCTTAAGCTGGTGTGGCTTCGTTGTCAGGGCTTGTCTACTGATTGTCATTTGCTTACTGCCCTGTGACTCCAGGTGTCTTTTGATGTTCCATTGATGGTCAATAGCAGACTCTCTCAAAACCGCCACCGAGATACCTCTCCAGTTAGGTAGAGAGGTTTGTACCCTTGTTCTCAACACTTCCTTTAAACCATCCATTAATACCTTAACCGCTATATCTCTATGCTGTGCATTTCTCTCAATGTCCGTGATCCCAGTGTCTCTAGCCATTACTTGCAGTGCTCGATTGAAATAATTAGAAGTACTTTCCCCCTCTCTTTGTCTTATGGAGAAGATTTTGTTCCACTCGACAACAGATGGGAAATATACTCCTAACTGTCGGTTGATCTGCTTAATACATTCCTGATTGTGTTCCTCCGTACGAGGTACTTCTGTGTCTAATTTACAATCAGTAATAAATTTCACAGGGTCAACACTGGAGGGCAAACATGCCCTCAGCACTGTCCGCCAACCTTTGTTGGTGGGTTCTGTGGAGTTTCCTAGTTCTTTAATAAAATTCTGACATGCAACTAGATCTTTCCTAGGATCAGGGAATTCAGACATAATTGCTCCCAATTCTGTCCGGGACCAGGGACGGCGCATTGCACTGTCCCTGGCGGGAATGATTCCCTGAGTGTCAGTCTTCCCATTGGGGACTGTGATCACCCTGACGGGATTAAATTCAACCACATCATCTTGTGTTGGTTCTACAATAAGAGGTACATTTGTTTGTGCGTGATATATAACACCGTACGTACCTGTGGACACGACCTCACCTAACCCTCCGTTAGGGGGTTTGACTACTGCCTTTACCGATTTGGTCGCGTCCACCTGGATGTCTTGTATGATGGCTGCTGGAAAAGGTGCCGACATCGTGCTGGGCTCACTTTCTTGCTTGTAATCCTGAGGGAAGTTTAACATGGGGTGCAACTTGCACGGGTTAACAGTTGTACATTTAACAGTTTTACTTTTATCATTGTTACATTTGTTACAATTATTTTTATCATCAATAATACAGTTGCTAAGTGCACAATTATCATATACCAGTGTGCCATTCTCTGTAACCACTTTCTCTGTTGTTGCCATATTTTTCTTACCAAAGTGAGAGTCAGCTGTGTAAGCTAATCCTCCTTGTATTTCACTTTCCCGTTGCGATAACTGTAAACAATCATAATGTCGGATCCGCCTCTTCGCGGACTTAGACATATCCTTTTCTTTAAATTTTGTAACACCTTGGGACTAAAACTGCCTACCCGTGGGAACTTTTCCCCGTCATGCACAGTCATTCTTTCCCATTCATTGAAAACCTTTGTGTGTGATTCATCTCGGACCTCCTGGTCTGTATCACACGTTATATACCTTGCCGACCTTATGGGCCGGTTTACTAAATCAACCTGAACCAGGGTTGATCGTCCCTTACCGGAACAACTGGCCCCCATCTTTGCAGGTGTTGCTTTCACTACCTCTGACCTTCAAATCAGGGTCTTCAGCGAACCCTTACAAAAACCAAGTTGCCCGGGGTAAGCCGACGGTGAAAGTTCGACCGAGTGCTTTCACCCACTCTTCGCCCACGTTGGCCAGTACATCAATCACTGACTCAGAGCTGCTGTACCCAACCTAGGGCCCCTATAAACCTTTATTCACTGGGGCGTGTGGGAGTAGGTTACCCGTCCCCAGCAAGTATCGGTTGTTCGAGAACTCCTGAGTGACCAGCGAACCTCCCTTAAAATAAAAAAATGTACACAAATCACGTTAGAATGTTCAAATAGCGTTTATGACCCCTCTAGCGTACGCAAATGGTACTGGGTCAAGTTACAAACTAATGCACACAATTACATGCGGTACAATCGTACTGCACATAAGCAACTAATCTTATGTGCGGAACGACCAACGGAATCGAAAATTACGGCTGCGAATTCCTTCAGCCAGAGCTTGATGGCCTATATGGGTACCGCACCAATCCTCCTGGGGTTGTGCTTCTTGACTTTATCTTATAGCGGACTTCCTAGTCTGCTGCACCTAGACCTCCTGGTCTGGCTCTGGACCTCCTGGTCCGTGACCTCCTGGTCTGTGTCTACAGTAGACCTCCTAATCTGCTATACTCTAATGCTCTTATTTCAATATTTAACAAGGGATGCCTCCCAAGCCACCACGCGCTGTCACTTTCACGGATGTACCTCACGAGAACTCGACTTCCGGGGGTTCCAACCAAAAATGAGAAACTTATATATATGCACACACTCTTTCACCTCATATACTCTTTACTTTCTTTTCTGTACAGAAAATTCCTTTCATGCAGTATCACAGGCTAGTCCCAGAGGAGTTGCAACTAGAGAAGGATTTTAAATTTTGGACACTGAGATTAACTTGCGCAATTATCGCGTTGCTTCCGTATCGCCTACTAAAACAATACTATCGTGTGATTTGTATTACGTGGGCGTACCCATACGCTCCGTTGCGTAATATACGCTACGTGTGTAAGCCCTTGCGTCGCGTACGCTTGTCCCGCCCTTTGTTAGGGACACGTGTACACAGGCCAGACACGTCCACAGTAACACAAGTAACACGTTTCTATCAATGCAAATGATATTTAACTGTAATCATTTACCGAGAACCACACAGCCCTTCCTTGTATCTTAGGCAAAGCCGTGTGCGTGTTTTACAAATTACTCCCTTACGTATTAATTTTACTTTTAACTACCAATAGCAACAAATCTTTCTCAGCACGTTATCAATGATAAATGGCAAACAGGAAGGCGAGATGTGAAAATACACAGATGAAAATGCAATTCTAAATTAATCTAATAACATACATTGATGTCACACACATATAATATTTACATCTATGTACTAATCACTATTACATCTATGAGACCTTATTCAGTGCTTCTAATTTGCATATGAATGTGCTTTTAACTATCTGTGAAGGCGATTTATTTCACTGCTGGGAGAAAGAAAAAAAAACCAGTTGAGAAGTATCACCAGTTACACAGGTTAATTTGCATCTCAATGGCCCATCTCACAAGTAGCAGAGTTAAACAGATTCTTGAAGGGAGAAAGAGAAAAAAAACCAACAACTTTGTTTTATTTCTGTGTGTCGTTCTTACATCAAATATTAATTTTACTATTAACTTACATTAAACCCTATCTGAACTATTTATGATTGATTATGATATGGATTAAATAAATGCATTGAAAACTCATTAAATGGTGATTTCTTTTTGACAATGGATGGCTGATTATTCCCGAGTCAACTGAAAATCAGCCATTCAGAAAAAATATTTTTTTTTTGACCTTCCCAAAATGGCCGCTGCTCCTCCCCCTTCCACATCCATGAGGGTTACACAAAATGGAGGACAGACCATGCGGCTTCTTTTGTCACAAGGAAAATCATCATTCAAGCCCCTGAAGTTATTTTTTTTTTTTTTAAGCCTGGGTTAAAAATAAAACTATCAAGCTATGCAGAGCGATTAAAAAAATACTTTTAAACCTATTTAAACAGACAAGCAATCCAATCTGCGTGTGCAGTTGGCACCAAATAGAAATTAAACCCAGATTTAAAAAGACAATAGCTTAATGTTCTTACCTTCTTCGGATTTCACCAGCATCCCTACAAACCAAGAGAATCAGACGCACATCTGATCAGCACTACAAGATACCACCTTTCCGCCCATTGGTGATTGATAAAGTCTGCGCGTTTTCGCCTGACTGCGGATATGAGGTGGACCGGACTTGCCCCCAATTGATAGTCAATTTTCTACCTTTTAACACAAGCTATTTACTAATACCTTCAAGCCGTAATGGCCGCTAAACCACGCGCACGTGCTACGCACTCCGTATGCTATTGGCGTACAAAGACCTCGCACGTGGTACGCAAGTTACGTACACACGCTGCGTTGAGTGTACGGAATACACACAGCAAGCGTACACACAGATAATAACCTTTTAAACCTTAAACACAGAGTATGATTATACTGTACGTCTTAGTATTGAGATACTGTAATGATATACCACTGGTTAACCTGGATATTTAAGCAAGCTGTTTGAGTGATTGAGATACTCAGAAACCCTTTGTACTAGCTAGAGAAACACAGACACCTTGCTGAGGTTCCAACACCTTTACTAACGAGATTTAGCTATGTAAAAAGGGAAAATACAGTTAACAGCTTATACACTACAGCACTAACATAAAACACCTAAGCAGAATAACTGGACATAAATATACAATGGCGTCTTAATCCTAAACAATAACAGTGAGAGAGAGAGAGTATGGCAAATACAGACAGAGAATAAGTTGGTTACAGAGAACTTACACACGTGGGGAATGATCGCTAGCGCAGTCCTGGAAACCAGCTCTCTAGTTAGTCAATGATGAAAACCTTTGTGGAGAGAAGACTGAGCTGGCCCAGACTGGCTGTTCTTATATACACAAAGTACAGCACACTACAAAGGGCCCTACAATCTCATTGTTCATTGGACACAGGAATCTGTCTTCACATTATAACGAAAGGTCATAGGTTGATTCGAACAGGTGGGCTGTGACTATTTCAAACTGCTCAGGTGGGAGGGAATCTCAGGTTTCCCGCCGCATGGATAATGAACTGCAAATACAGCAAACGTCCATAAACTTCTTATAAACATAACTATACGCAGGAGCGATTAATCTCTTTCAAACCAACACCGGAGTGTTACTAATAATATACTCTTCCGTTGCATACTAAACACCACTGCTCAAAACCTGTCTGACCCTTCGTATCATGTAAAGAGGGATCTCTCTGTCCATGAACCAGTTACACTAAACAAACTTACTGATATTAAGGGGACCATAACCTATAAAATACACTATTTAGATTAACTATGTAACGATCGAGTCGCCCGCCAGATGCACACAAACTCTACCGTAAATGCGCATACCACGTGCTTGAGCGAACGACCGTGGAGGCGCCATCACGAAACTGCGAATATGCGCACGCACGGGAGAGAATGTGCACGTGCAGCGGGCAAGCGCATGGAGCCAGCACAAGGCATCATAGGTCGCTATATTTTTCAACTTTGACAACTTCAACTGGCTGATCTGATCCCCGCTGAACAAGATCCATCTTTCCTAAGCCAAGGAATAAGGGGACTGCACCATCTGTCACTGGCCCACCGGTAATCACGCACACACTGCATATGGGACACTGTCTAACAAGACTTATCCGGTACAGCAATATCCCGAATACAGGAATACTGACTCTTAAGTCCTAGTCAGCCTATTTCTAACTGTGACCACTTCATTCTTATACACAGAGACAGTGTGGGTTTTACAACACATTTATGTCCTATTGAGATATTTATATATCGTTGTATTGTGTGTTATTGAATAAATTGTTAGAATTTTTTATTGAACAAGCTGTTCTGATGTAATTTCACAAAGCCGCAAACGCGGGTTTATCTATCATTAAACTTGGGCCTTCCTGGGTGGCTGCCCAGGGTGTTTCAGCCCTACAGTTGTGCCGAGCTGCATCTTGGTCTGGTTCGAACACGTTTGTTAAATTCTATAGGTCCGATGCCTTGGCTAAGGATGACCTTCAGTTTGGTCAGGCGGTTTTGCAGGGGTCTCAGCACTCTCCCACCCGTTTGGGAGCTTTGGGACTTCCCCATGGTACTAAAGTACAAGACCCCAGTATCCACTAGGATGCAAGAGAAAATAGGAATTTAATACCTACCAGTAATTCCTTTTCTCCTAGTCCATAGTGGATACTGGGCGCCCGCTGCAGTGCTTCGTTCCTGCTCACCAGAGTGTTTGGTTGGACCAACGTTGCGGTCTCATTAAGTTGTTGGGATAGCTGTGCTATCCGGGTTAGCTGGGTGCTGCTATCCTGTTTCAGTTAGCGCCTTCCTTTCGTTATGGTTGTGTGTTGGCTTGTTGCCTCACCGCTGTTGTATTGTTTCTTCTCTCATGTTACGTCCGGCTCCTCGAGCACAGTTTTCCTAGACTGAGTCTGGTAGGAGTGGCATAGAGGGGAGGAGCCGGCACACACATGCTCATACTAAAAGTTTTAAAGTGCCAGGCTCCAGTGGACCCGATCTATATCCCATGGTACTAAAGTACAAGACCCCAGTATCCACTGTGGACTAGGAGAAAAGAAATTACCGGTAGGCATTAAATTCCTATTTATCCAAATTGCCGTCTTTGTCTACAAGATATGAGCAACTAGCAATATATGAAACACTTCAACATTTTAAGACAAACTTGAGTTGAAAATTAAACTTTCTTATAAACAAAAATAAAAAGTACAATTGTCTTTTCCAGGTCTAAAACTGATCACAGATGAGTAAATTCTCCCTGCCACGCAAAGGACAGTACATTTCAAGTTTATAAAAAGGCCAACAAATACCACTAATAACTCGTAGAATATGGAAGCCTTGTGTCTCTGCCGTATACTTGTGTAGGAAATTAAATGTCATCTATTTTCCATAAACAGAAGCTTGAATGGGATCTGGCCATGGTATAACAAACCAGAATCATAGGGTGAATTCAAATCTTATTCCTCCGGCAGCCACTAGATGGCGCCCAAATGGAGGTATTCAATTGTAGCTTGGTTCGTGTGCAATTGCTGCCGGTGTCTGCATTTCATCTCGCACCCCCTGTGGGTGGCGAGCTGAAATGCGCAAAGAGTGACCAATTTGGATGGCCAAACTGCACTTTTTGTGATCACGCCCATCACTTTGGGTGGGCTTAGCTGCTTTACAAAAAAAAACCACCTATTGAATTGCGCCCTGCAATCTCCTGTCACTTTAGACGGTAGACCATGGGTGCAAAACAATTGAATATTGCCTATAAAATGCAGCTGAAAATCACTTTTACTTTTTAGAACAAATAGAATTAAGTGTAAAGTTGTGACTGAATGGGCATGCTAGTAACAGGCACGCTTACCTACAACACACGCATTCAGAACATCATTTAAATAAATGTGCACATGGACATCTGTCCATGTACCCAAAATGCCTCCCATCAATAAAAAATTGTTGTAAATATATATTGTTTTAAGCATCTGCACTGGCTGTTGTGTGAGGTGCTAGGATTTGCCATTCAGGCCCTTACCACATAAAAAATATTGTGGTAAAATATTTGTTTTTAGTATCCTAACAGTGAACACAGATAAAATCAATTGAAGCATACACTATGAACATCCTGATGCGGCATGTGATTTGAATAGCATTTGTAAATGATGCCTTTTAGGTTTTCTCTTTATATATAGGTAAGACAACAGCTATCTAGTTTAACCCCTACCCTTCTGAGCCTATCTAAACACTTCTTTTTTGGTCCGATCACATTTCCACATCAATATCAATAATTGTTTATGTGGTACTTACCCATATACCAAGAAATACATTGTGGTTCTCGCTTTTGCATTAAACCACTTTTCCAAAACGCCCAAAATCCGGCTTCAGAATTAAAATCTTCCCTGAAAAAAGGATAATGCTTATCGTTTTTCTGTTTTCATTTATTTACGTGTTTGTTGGTAACACGTAAAGTGTAAGAATAATATGGTAGCCCAGCAAGGTATAACAGTTTTAAAAAACTGACACACTACAGTACCAAATGATGGGGCCCTTGTGTTTAACTAATGTCTGAATATGGAGATGTGGACAGTAGAACCAACCGGGTATGGACTACTTAACCCTTTCTGTAGTATAGGGTGTTATTATGATCAGATGATAACTACTAAAGGGGATCATCGTTGGAAAATTAGGCAGGGACTCAGTGTGTGTAGATGCCAGGATGGGAAAGATTGTGCATGTTAAGTGCCAATTAAGCATTGGACAGCTCTCCTTTGGGCAAATTCTCCACTTGATGCATCAACCCCCTAGTATTTTTGCAGTGCCAGTTGATGTCTGGTGATCAACAACCAATAACAACTGAGGCACCACCTCATTGTAGAGAGGACTTATCTTTCAAATAAAGGTCCCCATAAGTTTATTAAAGTCAGAATGGGGATATATTCCCCCATCCCTGGACTTCATGATGATTTCTACAGTGCAGGGGTATTGCCTGGTGTTAACCCATTCTCACCAGAGAATCATTTAGCAGAGGTTACAACGTTTGAAAGAGGGGACACCACTCTACAAAGGGGTGTATGCACTTAATTCTCATACAAACACTGCAGTCCCTGGGTCTTCAGGACAAGGCCCTCTCTTGGTTCCTATCCTATCTATCTAATCGCTCTTTCAGTGTCCGTTTCTCTGAATACACCTCTTCGCTACCTCTTTCAGTTGAAGTACCACACAAGTCTTAGGTCCTCTGCTTTTCTCAATCTATACCTCATCTCTTGGGAAACTGAGTTCTTTTGGATTTCAGTATCTGTACGCAGATGATACTCAAATCTACCTATCCTCCCCAGATGTGTCTATCTGTATTGGGTCGGTCACTGAATGCCTCTCTGCCATTTCATCTTGGATGTCATCTCGCCACCTCAAACTTAATATTTCCAAAACAGAGTTAATTATATTTCCACCGGCCAATAGCAGTTACCAACCTGATATTTCTATCACTGTCGAGAACTCTACAATCAACCCTACACCACAAGCTCGCTGCCTAGGTGTCATACTTGACTCAGGACTGTCCTATGCTCTTTCTCAAACTCATGTTACATGCATCTAAGAAACATATCCAAAATACAATCATACCTTACACAAGACACTGCTAAAACCTTAATACATGCTCTCATTATCTCCCGCGTTGATTATTGCAATAGTCTTCTTACTGGTCTTACTAAGAAGAGACTCTCACCATTACAATCCATTCTGAATGCAGCTGCGTGGCTTATATTCCTTATATAGACTCACTGTATCAGTCCCTCCATTGGCTACCGGTATTCTACCGTATTCAATGTAAAATACTGTTACTTACGTACAAGGCTATTATCCATACTACACCAACATACATCTCTTCGCTTATCTCAAAATATCTCCCAACCCGGCCACTTCGCTCTTCACAAGATCTACGTCTCTCATCCTCACTTATTACTTGCTCCCATGCACAATTACAGGACTTTCTGCGGGCTGCACACTCTGTGGAATGCCCTACCACGTACACTAAGACTCTCCTCTAGTCTTCAAACCTTCAAGCGTTTCCTGAAAACTCACCTATTCAGTCAAGCTTATCAAATTCCAGAACCGATAACATTACCTTCATAGCTTTCCTATCCAATGATATCCCCATAGTACAGTACACACATATCCCCCACATATTTTCTTTCTTCACGCTCCCGTCCTCCTGACCCTGGTTCATCACTGCTGTGATGTGATATCATGCAGCCCACCAAGAACCTTTGCAGTCTGGTGGGAACTACTGTATGCAATAGATAGCACCTACCCTCTTGTATCAATGCCTATTTCCCCATAGATTGTAAGCTTGCGAGCAGAGCCCTCCTACCTCTGACTGTTTTTACCCGGTTTTGTCTTCTAATTGTGTCCAGTTGTAAAGCGCTATATAAGAAACTGTTAATAAATAAATAAATAATTCAACAGTTGAATAAGTGGTTGGTCTATAAAGGTGCATACACACGGTCGGACAGGGTGTGGTGGCCGATACTGACTATATTGTGCCCTGACGCATGTAGTCAGTAGCGGCCCCGCCTGCACTCACTATATTTTCTTACGGTGCCGATCCCACGGCATATGCACCATGTTTCCGTGCAATAAGGACTATATAGCCCATATCCCACTGAAAATTGCACTGTGTTTAGTGTACTGGTCAGTGGGCCTACATATGTAACCGAGGTTGTGACATATTCTGTCCAGTGGTGATCGGTCAGCACGGCAAGACCCCCCCCCCCACCCAGCAGCTGCAGACAATAGCAGCCGCTGGGTAAGTGTAAAACAACCCCCATAAGCCTCCCCCAGCCCCTCCTGTGTACCTGGCAGCTGCCTTGGGTGTAAAAATGAATGTCGCAATGTTGCAGATGTTACTGATCTTCCCAATCGTTTCGATGTTTTAGAAAAAAAATATTTAAAAATATATATCTTTTAATCTAAAATCATTTTGGATAAGGTTAAATTCATGTACATCACCTAATTCACTCATAACCCCCCCCTCCACCCCACCCACACACACACACACACACACACACACACACACACACACACACACACACACAATTTCTGAGTAGTTTTTTTGGGGGAAAATAGTTAAGTTGTTAAACATATTTTGTTTACAGTACCAGTCAAAAGTGTGGACACTATTACTCCTGCCAGGGTTTTTCTTTCTTTATCCGCCTACATTTTTGGAGTGATTCAATTGTGTTTTTGGGCGCCTGTTCAACTGTTGCTCTGATCTGGCAATTTTATGCACCCAAAAGCATAGGGTTTAGCAGCAAATTTCTGCTTGCTGCTTCAGGAGGCTGTGAACAGAAATGTCGGTAACGGTGGTGATCGCGTCCAAATGGAAACACAATTGAATTGCTGTGAATGGGTGCCCTTTAGTGGTGGGCGCACAAATACCAATTGAATCGCATCCTTATAATGATAGTGAAGTTATCAAACCATGAAATAGCACAAATAACGGATTTGTTTAACCCTGCACAATTTTTTCTCTAAAGAAGACACCTATTGTCTTATCATTTTCTAAATTTACTTCACGAGATAGTCACCTACTGTATAATGGTTTTTCAATTGTCCAGCTCATCCCAAATCATCTCTGTGGGGTTAATCAGGTGAGTGGAGCCCTGGTCACCTGATCCAGCACTTCTCATTCGCCAAATTATTGTTACACAACCTGGGGATGTGGTTTAGGACATTGGGCCTAATTCAGAGTTGATTGCAGCAGCAAATTTGTTAGCAGTTGGGCAAAACCATGTGCACTGCAGGCGGGGTGGGGGGGGGCAGATATAACATGAGCGGAGATTTAGATTTGGGTGGGGTGTGTACAAACTGAAATCTAAATTGCACTGTAAAAATAAAGCAGCCAGTATTTACCCTGCACAGAAACAATATAACCCACCCAAATCTACTGTAACTCTCTCTGCACATGTTATATCTGTCCCCCCTGCATTGCACATGGTTTTGCCCAACTGCTAAAAAATTTGCTGCTGCGGTCAACTCTGAATTACCCCCATTGGGCCTATTTCAGATTTGATCGCAGCAGCAAATTTGTTAGCTAATGGGCAAAACCATGTGCACTGCAGGGGGGACAGATATAACATGTGCAGAGAGTGTTAGATTCGGGTGTAAATTGCAGTGTAAAAATAAAGCAGCCAGTATTTATCCTGCACAGAAACAAAATAACCCACCCAAATGTAACTCTCCCTGCACATGTTATATTCCCAATCCCCCCACCAATCCCCATTTGTATTTGGAATACAAATGATGGCCCATTTTAGAGCAAACCAGATGGGATGCTGCAGAATGCTGTGATTACTTTGCTGATTTCATCTATGTACACACTGATTTTTATCTGTGCTACATACTATTTTTTTTTTTTTTTTAAATCAGCCCATTTTCAAGATATCGACCAATTGGAAAATTGGGATTACCCACACACTACCCGATTTTTACACCTCAACATATGGGCAGATTCCTGAAAATGCATACACACTGGTCGATATTGGGAGATTGTGGCCAAGATTTTCACTAATAAAATTTTACATTGTATTTATAAGGTGCCACAAGTGATCCGCAGCGCTGTACATTTGGTAACAGTAGGACAGTACAGGATACACAGAACATTGTATTATATTACAGTAACCGAGAGACAGCACAGGTTATAATTAGTACAACAATTCTCAGTACACAATACAGCTGGGAAGCAAGGTGAGTGAGGAGCGAAGGGTGGAACCTGTCTCTAATAGTGACGGCACAACGAACAGAAGTAGAGCCACTGAAAGAGACGAGTGGCTTTGAGCAAGAATGCCGGTGCTAAAAGGCCCTTGAGTAGGTGAAGGCTGTCATTAAAAGTGCTAGAGAAGAGGGCTGTGCGAACAGGTGCGAGGCGGATCCTGCCCCTAGGAGCTTATTATTTAGGGGTGAAGGGAGACAAACAGATGACATGAGGGATGAGCATGTGGATGGGGGTAGGTGAGGCAGAGATGACAGGTAAGAGGGTGGGGCGAGTGACCTGGTGACAAGGTTATGTGGTGGAAGGGTATGCTTTGAGGAACAGGTGCATTTTCAGTTTGCATTTGAAGCTACAGTATGCAGGGCCAGGAGAACCTGATGGAGTGAGAAAGCTTGTTTCAGTGAAGGAGGGCTGCAAGGTTGAATCTCGGATTCAAGCATGAGATGCAGTAGAGGAGAGGCAATGGTTATTGACGGACCAGAGAAGATGGGAAGGAGTAAGGAGCAGTGGCATTAGAGATGGCCTTGTATGTGAGAGTGAGGAGTTTGCAGAGAATTCTGTAGAGGAATGGGAGCCAATGTAAATTTTGGCGGAGGGGAGTGGTTCATGTGGAACGGCGGGAGAGGAAGATTAATCTAGATGCAGTGTTGAGAACAGATTGAAGGGGAGCGTGTGAGACCAATGAGAAGCTTGCAGCATTCAAGCTGAGAAATGATTAGTAAGTGAATAATCAGTTTAGTTGCATCCCAAGAGAGGAACGGACTGATGTGAGCGCTGTTGCGTAGCCGGAACGGACAGGATTGAGCCAGAGATTGAATGCGGGTGGCAAAGAAAACGGTGGAGTCAAAGTGACGCCCAAGCAGCAGAGTTGGGGAACAGGGGAGGTGATTTTGATCTTTCCAGTTCATGAGAAACATACTTTAATTAGGTGTGTCCAAACTTTTGACTGCTACTGTACATCACATAATCAAGTATAAACTGGCTGTGGTATAAAACCATACAAAGAAGGCTATGATCATGTCCGATTATAGTGTCAGGAGAATTATTTCAACTAACTGTCCTTGGCATAATCAGTGACAACATAACTATCCCTCTTAGCATTCATTTTATCCGGGAATGTTTCTTTGAGCATGAAAGCTTCCTTCAAAGTGTGAATTTCCGATTATTTTAAACAAACATTTAAATGCCAGTGTTAATATATGTACTGCGGACGCAAGCAGCATCTTATTACCATATACGATAAAAGTGCGCTGAACGATGCAATACTATGTCCCTTAAGAGAAAGCAAGCAGTTGCTCACATTTGTATACTGTGGTCCAACGCTCAGGTGTGTGTGTGTGTGTGTGTGTGTATATATATATATATATATATATATATATATATATATATATATATACATATACTAAAAAATAAAACAATTAGTGAAAGCGCCAGTGTACTTGTGTATAAATAGTCCAGCAAAGCCAACAGATGATCTGTAGGGAGTCTGCACTTATAACCACGTATATCAGGGCCGCTGCTCCCCTACTCCAACTCCAGAAACCCAGGATTCATGGGTGTAATTTCTAACAAAAAAGACAAAAGAAGGACACTACGCTGACAGACACAGCAAACCTTCTTGCCACAGCTCGCATTGACGTGCCAACCTCGATGAGGTGCACTACCTGAGCCACTTGTATGGGTTGTAGACTCGGTCTCATGCTAACACTAGAGTGAAAGCACCGCCAGCTTTCTAAAGTGACCAAAACATCAGCCAGAAAGCATAGGAGCTGAGAAGTGGTCTGTCACCACCTGCAGAACAACTCATTTATTGGGAGTGTCTTGCTAATTGCCTATAATTTCCACCTGTTGTCTATTCCATTTGCACAACAGCATGTGAAATTGATTGTCAATCAGTGTTGCTTCCTAAGTGGACAGTTTGATTTCACAGAAGTGTGATTGACTTGGAGTTACATTGTGTTGTTTAAGTGTTCCCTTTATTTTTTTGAGCAGTGTATATATGTGTATGTATATGTATATATAACAAAAAAGACAAAAGAAGAGGGGGCGCTCCATAGTGCATAAAAGTTTTAATTCAAACAGACAGATAAAAGACTGTGAACTCCAGAGAGATGTGACTCGTACCAGAGAATAAAACACTGTGGGCTGGTTACCACATGACATGTAATGTTACCATCCAGGCAATACTCGTCCCGCAGTTTAACGACTCTCCAGAGCAGAACACATGAAGCTGCCAGCCGGAAAATATGTTTTAGCTTCACACGGACCCGCCGTGTGTGTGAGCTGCTGCACTGGATCGCTTAGACACAGTAAAGGATTGCCGAAGGTGCAGATAGAGAGCGCCATGAATCCTGGGTTTCTGGAGTTGGAGTAGGGGAGCAGCGGCCCTGATATACGTGGTTATAAGTGCAGACTCCCTACAGATCATCTGTTGGCTTTGCTGGACTATTTATACACAAGTACACTGGCGCTTTCACTAATTGTTTTATTTTTATTCTATTGCATTATTGGATTCAAGTGTTTTGTGACTTTGTATTGTGTAATATTGTCATTATGTTTAGAACTAATGATATATATACTAAACGCTCACAGGAGTGTTTAAGAATTTTTTATGAAAATTGTGTGTTACCTGAAACTGTGGGAAGTAATGACCACTTAGTGATTGATGAAAAAATGCAGGCTCTTGAGCGTTTATTAATCAGAGAAACTAAGACCTGGTGGGATGTTAAAGGCTTGGATAATTATCTAAACTGTGGGAGAATACCACGTGGTTTGAGAATATCCAAATCACCCACCATGGGACATGAGAACTTACAGTTCATGAAAGAATGGCATCGTGTTTTGGATGAGTGTTCTTTTGAGCTCATGAGACTCATTATTTTTGAAAAAAAGAAAGTATTAGCAGAGGTAGAAAAAGAATTGGCCATTTTAGAGCCTAACTTTGAGAAAATTAAAAATGATACTAATTATATTGCAGCTAGAAAGGAAATTGACAAAAAAGTGTCAAATATAGAGTCGAAAATTATTGACACTAAACATCGCAAATTCCTTAGAGATAAGGAGGACTATGCAAAATAGCAAGTTAGGAATTGGCATGTGGTTCGTAAACAGACCAGGCATATAGAAACTTGATAATTAATTTGCCTTGAGACCTAGATTGCCTTCTAGGAATGTGAATTTCAGACAATCTGTTAAAACCCATAATCAAGGTGATCAATCAGAGAGGTATATTCAACCATACAATAGGTATCGCAATACCACTCAGAGAAACAATAGGTGGCAAGTACAAAGGAATAATCGTTCTAAACAATATAATTACCAATCACAGCAAGGTTTTGTGCATAATAACCGTTTTGAGAGATTAAGATCTTTCGGTGATACTAATGAGGTTTTTTTAGATCACAGCAAGCACAAATCCCCTTTAATGGAACAACTAGGTTCTGTGAGAACTCCGGGGGGCCAGAAAAGAAGGTGGGACGAAGGAGAGGCAACAGAGCTTCCAAAAAGACCACCAAAAATGAGGAATTATCAAAATTAGATAGTCATGCTGGTATCTTTAACCTCTCTAAGAGAACTTTGAATCCTACAGAAGTGGGAGTCCTCAAAAGAGGTTTATCCTTTGCATCATCTAAAACTTTAAATAAATTTGACACATATATAGACTTGAATTTATTCGTGAGAAAACTCACTTTAAAACGCCATTTCCTCAGAAAGTCTGAAGCACCGATGAGGAATTGGGAATCGTCTGATAATTATAGATCTTCCTCAGGACTTAAACAAAAATCCACATTTTTCCCTGTAGAATCTAAGGGACCATACATAGAAATGTTTGCTAAGTTAGTTAAAAAAGACATTGATAATCTTAAAGTAACCCATGATAAGCCCAGAAATTTGTCTAAAAAAGAATGAGGCATTAAAAAATCTTTCAGCAGATAACAGTATAGTTATTAAAAATGCAGATAAAGGCGGTGGAATTGTTCTGATGGATCGGGAAGATTATGTATAAGAGGCCCAGCGTCCTTTTGTCAGATAATAAATATTATGTTAAAATTAATAAAGATCCTACTGAAAATTTTCTCAAGGAACTTAAGGTTCTTTTGGATAAGGGATTAAATGCTAAATTAATTACCATAGAGCAGTGGTTCTCAAACTCGGTCCTCAGGACCCCACACGGTTCATGTTTTCCAAGTCACCCGGCAGCTGCTCTGTGTATCACCAACTGTCACATTTTAAAAATCTACAGGTGACCTGCAAAACATGAACCGTGTGGGGTCCTGAGGACTGAGTTTGAGAACCTGTGCCATAGAGGAATACAAATATCTGTATAATACTTCTCCTAATTTGGCTACTTTTTACCAATTACCCAAGATTCATAAGGATCTGAATCATCCTCCAGGTCGCCCTATTGTGGCAGGGGTTGGGTCCCTGACCTCTAGGTTATCAGAATATGTGTACACATTTATTAAGAAATATGTGCCAAACTTATGTACATATGTTAAAGATTCTACCCATATATTGCAGATTCTAAATAACATTAAGTGGTGTGAAAATTATAATTGGGGTACCATCGATGTGCAATCTTTATATACCGCGATCCCACATCAAAAAGGTATTGAGTCTATAAAATTGTTCCTTGCTCAAGATTCTGAAATTGATCCTCTTCTCACAGATTTCATATGTGAATGTTTATATTTTGTTTTAACGCATAATTATTTTTATTTTCTTGGTGAGTGGTTCCTCCAGAAATGGGGGACCGCAATGGGGACTGATTGTGCCCCAAGTTTGGCCAACCTGTATATGGGTATGTGGGAGAATGAGGTAATTATTGGGAAATTTGTGGATAATGTTATCTTGTTTAAGCGCTATATAGATGACATGTTAGTAATTTGGAAGGGTGATGAAAATGGTTTTAATGAGTTTGTGGGAGGACTTAATGAGAATGATTACAACCTCTCTTTCACATCCAACTTTCAAACCAAACGTATAGAGTTTCTTGATTTATTATTGAGTGTTGAAAATTTCCCTATCATTTACTCTATTGAGACCTCCACGTTTTTTAAGTCTGTGGATAGTAACAGCTATCTGGAGTATAATAGTTGTCATTTTCAGTTATGGAAAAATAATATACCTTATTCGCAATTTCTCCGTTTGCGCCGTAATTGTACAGATATTGAGACCTTCAATGAACAAGCTTGTGTGTACCAAGATCGTTTCTTGGAAAGAGGCTATCCCAAGCATATTGTGGAAACCTCTATTTCCAGAGCAAGAGAGAGAAATAGATGTGATTTGCTATCTAGCAAACCACGCCCTAGAAACCAGGAAAAGTCAGCTGATTGTTTGTTTATTACTAAATATAATGATAACCAGAAAGATATATCTAGGATTCTTAATAAGAATTGGCATATTTTAAAATTGGACCCTATGCTAGCTGACGTTATTACTGATACTCCTAGAATTGTGTATAGAAAAGCCGCAAATATGAAGAATCTTTTATCTAAAAGTCAACTTACTAGTATTCCTGAAACTCAACAGTCTAGTCATTTTTTAAAGACTAATGGTTGTTTTCCTTGTGGTAAATGTAAGATTTGTCCTTTTATTGCCAAAGGTTCCACTATTACTAATTGTGAAATGCTTTTAGATAAACCATATAGTATTAAGAGTTTTATTAATTGTAATACCACCTTTGTGGTCTATTTACTTACATGTCCTTGCAATAAACATTATATAGGAAAAACCAAGCGAGCATTAAAAATTAGAATGTTAGAACATTATCGTAACATCAAAAACGGGGTGTTAACGCATAGTGTCCCGAGGCACTTTAAAACTTTTCATAATATGGATCCTAGTGGGCTCACCATAAAAGGTATTGAAGTAGTAGCTGCTAATAAGCGTGGTGGTGATAGAGACAAACACCTGCTGAAGAGAGAAACATATTGGATACTGATGTTAAATACTATGGTACCTATAGGAATGAATGAAGGTTATGAGGTTACACCTTTTATTACTGACTGATACTTAGAACTGTAATGTTACGGTATGATTATGAAATTGGCTGTAATTTAATTGTGACATTGTATGTATTTTTAATGTTTGTATTTATCTGCTGTTAGGTATGATTTATTTTATTTTATACCTATTCCTGTTACAAATATATACTACCTCTGCTGCTAAAGTAACTATGTTACTATACTCATTTATTCTTCTCTGAGGACCTGCTACATGTTTGTGAGTCATTATATTGTTGCTGTGGTGGGCTAATGTTCATTGCACACAGTAATTAGAAGTAATTAGTAACGGGTGTGCTAGTGTGATTGCTATTGTTGGTAGAGACACACTTTAAAAGGCTGCCCTGGTGCGTGTCAGGTCACGCCCTCTGACGAAGTCTTTCAGACGAAACCGGTCAGGGTGTGATCTGACAGCGCGCTCTCTATCTGCACCTCCGGCAATCCTTTACTGTGTCTAAGCGATCCAGTGCAGCAGCTCACACACACGGCGGGTCCGTGTGAAGCTAAAACATCTTTTCCGGCTGGCAGCTTCATGTGTTCTGCTCTGGAGAGTCGTTAAACTGCGGGACGAGTATTGCCTGGATGGTAACATTACATGTCATGTGGTAACCAGCCCACAGTGTTTTATTCTCTGGTACGAGTCACATCTCTCTGGAGTTCGCAGTCTTTTATCTGTCTGTTTGAATTAAAACTTTTATGCACTATGGAGCGCCCCCTCTTCTTTTGTCTTTTTTGTTATATATACATATACATACACATATATACACTGCTCAAAAAAATAAAGGGAACACTTAAACAACACAATGTAACTCCAAGTCAATCACACTTCTGTGAAATCAAACTGTCCACTTAGGAAGCAACACTGATTGACAATCAATTTCACATGCTGTTGTGCAAATGGAATAGACAACAGGTGGAAATTATAGGCAATTAGCAAGACACTCCCAATAAAGGAGTTGTTCTGCAGGTGGTGACAGACCACTTCTCAGCTCCTATGCTTTCTGGCTGATGTTTTGGTCACTTTAGAAAGCTGGCGGTGCTTTCACTCTAGTGTTAGCATGAGACGGAGTCTACAACCCATACAAGTGGCTCAGGTAGTGCACCTCATCGAGGATGGCACGTCAATGCGAGCTGTGGCAAGAAGGTTTGCTGTGTCTGTCAGCGTAGTGTCCTTCTTTTGTCTTTTTTGTTAGAAATTACACCCATGAATCCTGGGTTTCTGGAGTTGGAGCAGGGGAGCAGCGGCCCTGATATACGTGGTTATAAGTGCAGACTCCCTACAGATCATCTGTTGGCTTTGCTGGACTATTTATACACAAGTACACTGGCGCTTTCACTAATTGTTTTATTTTTTAGTATATGTATATATATATATATATATATATATATACACACACACACACACCTGAGCGTTGGACCACAGTATACAAATGTGAGCAACTGCTTGCTTTCTCTTAAGGGACATAGTATTGCATCGTTCAGCGCACTTTTATCGTATATGGTAATAAGATGCTGCTTGCGTCCGCAGTACATATATTAACACTGGCATTTAAATGTTTGTTTAAAATAATCAGAAATTCACACTCTGAAGGAAGCTTTCATGCTCAAAGAAACATTCCTGGATAAAATGAATGCTAAGAGGGATAGTTATGTTGTCACTGATTATGCCAAGGACAGTTAGTTGAAATAATTCTCCTGACACTATAATCGGACATGATCATAGCCTTCTTTGTATGGTTTTATACCACAGCCAGTTTATACTTGATTATGTGATGTACAGTAGCAGTCAAAAGTTTGGACACACCTAATTAAAGTATGTTTCTCATGAACTGGAAAGATCAAAATCACCTCCCCTGTTCCCCAACTCTGCTGTTGGGCGTCACCTTGACTCCACCGTTTTCTTTGCCACCCGCATTCAATCTCTGGCTCAATCCTGTCCGTTCCGGCTACGCAACAGCGCTCACATCAGTCCGTTCCTCTCTTGGGATGCAACTAAACTGATTATTCACTTACTAATCATTTCTCAGCTTGAATGCTGCAAGCTTCTCATTGGTCTCACACGCTCCCCTTCAATCTGTTCTCAACACTGCATCTAGATTAATCTTCCTCTCCCGCCGTTCCACATGAACCACTCCCCTCCGCCAAAATCTACATTGGCTCCCATTCCTCTACAGAATTCTCTGCAAACTCCTCACTCTCACATACAAGGCCATCTCTAATGCCACTGCTCCTTACTCCTTCCCATCTTCTCTGGTCCATCAATAACCGTTGCCTCTCCTCTACTGTATCTCATGCTTGAATCCGAGATTCAAACTTGCAGCCCTCCTTCACTGAAACTGGAAATTATAGGCAATTAGCAAGACACTCCCAATAAAGGAGTTGTTCTGCAGGTGGTGACAGACCACTTCTCAGCTCCTATGCTTTCTGGCTGATGTTTTGGTCACTTTAGAAAGCTGGCGGTGCTTTCACTCTAGTGTTAGCATGAGATGGAGTCTACAACCCATACAAGTGGCTCAGGTAGTGCACCTCATCGAGGATGGCACGTCAATGCGAGCTGTGGCAAGAAGGTTTGCTGTGTCTGTCAGCGTAGTGTCCAGAGCATGGAGGCGCTACCAGGAGACAGGCCAGTACATCAGGAGACGTGGAGGAGGGCAACAACCCAGCAGCAGACCGCTACCTCCGCCTTTGTGCAAGGAGGAACAGGAGGAGCACTGCCAGAGCCCTGCAAAATGACCTCCAGCAAGCCACAAATGTGCATGTGTCTACTCAAATGATCAGAAACAGACTCCATGAGGGTGGTATGAGGGCCCGACGTCCACAGGTGGGGGTTGTGCTTACAGCCAAACACCGTGCAGGACGTTTGGCATTTGCCAGAGAACACCAAGATTGGCAAATTCACCACTGGCGCCCAGTGCTCTTCACAGATGAAAGTAGGTTCTCACTGAGCACATGTGACAGACGTGACAGAGCCTGGAGACGCCAAGGAGAACGTTCTGCTGCCTGCAACATCCTCCAGCATGACCGGTTTGGCAGTGGGTCAGTAATGGTGTGGGGTGGCATTTCTATGGGGGGCCGCACAGCCCTCCATGTGCTCGCCAGAGGTAACCTGACTGCCATTAGGTACCGAGATGAGATCCTCAGACCCCTTGTGAGACCATATGCTGGTGCGTTTGGCTCTGGATTCCTCCTAATGCATGACAGTGCTAGACCTCATGTGGCTGGAGTGTGTCAGCAGTTCCTGCAAGACGAAGGCATTGATGCTATGGATTGGCCCGCCCATTCCCCAGACCTGAATCCAATTGAGCACATCTGGGACATCATGTCTCGCTCCATCCACCAACGCCACGTTGCACCACAGACTGTCCAGGAGTTGGCAGATGCTTTAGTCCAGGTCTGGGAGGAGATCCCTCAGGAGACCATCCGACACCTCATAAGGAGCATGCCCAGGCATTGTAGGGAGGTCATACAGGCATGTGGAGGCCACACACGCTACTGAGCCTCATTTTGACTTGTTTTAAGGACATTACATCAAAGTTGGATCTGTGTTTTTCCACTTTAAATTTGAGTGTGACTCCAAATCCAGACCTCCATGGGTTAATAAATTTGATTTCCATTGATAATTTTTGTGTGATTTTGTTGTCAGCACATTCAACTATGTAAAGAACAAAGTATTTAATACAAAAAATACTTAATTCATTCAGATCTAGGATGTGTTAAGTGTTCCCTTTATTTTTTTGAGCAGTCATCAGGTAGGAGACTTCTGATAAGGGTGTGTGAGAGTGAATGTATATGTGTGTGTGCGCGTGTGTGTGTGTGTGTGTGTGTGTGTGTGTGTGTGTGTGTGTGTGTGTGTGAGAGAGGTAAAGTGAATGAGAATGTATCAGAATGCCCCTGCCTGATCCTGAATCCCTATTTTTATACAGTAAAATAAAGGGTGTATACAATGGTGAGTTTCTTCTTCTTCCATTGGTCCAGAGGCCAGACCTCTCAAGAACTCGACGGCTCATAGGTCAGTGTGAGGGCTTTTGTCCTATGTTGCAAACACGTGTTTGCCCCTAGGGCCATGACTGTGAATCCAGTTTCAAGTCTCAGAAAGTCCTTTGTATTCATACATTTGGTCATAACTAATCGTTGCAATGTGCTACAATCTACCCATAGCTATCAAATTAAGCCACACATTCTCCTGATCATTTTGACACTAAGCATGATATATTTAACTTGTTCCATTCCAATAATACATATATATCTGATGTTACACTCTATTATATAAATACATTATAATGTCTGGTGCTTGACATGTTTTGTCTATGTGTAATTTATGTTTTGTCTGAAATGTGTTGAATATCTAGTTGTGGCTTGTCTGTGTGGATGTGTATGCTACTGTATATACTGTGCACGCTGTTTATATGTGCACGAACAGAGAACTCTCTGTTTGGAGTTTGTATGTTGTGTGTATGTAATATATTGACTTCGACAGTCCACCCTTTGACAGATAATAACTGTCACACTAAACATAATTACAAAAATAATATTTCAAACAATAATTGGTGACCTAGACACACGTATGTATTCATTTTGCAAATCGGACATTGACTATAGTTGGGGAAGACAGGGAAGAGGACGGGAAGTCCTCTATATGCGCTCAGTGGTCACGGGACCGCTGGTTGGGTGTGGGACGACATTCAACCTATAGAAGTATGCTGGGACAGTGCTATGGCCTGTGATGTCTGATTTGAACAAACGTTGCATACATACATACATACATACATACATACATACATACATACATGTACCTACGTCTTTGTACACCTATGTTTGGATTCAATAGAGGTTTTGCTGGGTACAGGGAGAAAACACAAACAAGTCATGAAAGAGACATCAAATTTTCATGGTATACATTCCTATCATTCCCTGAACATTGTTTCCATTTCTGGATCGTATGCTAGGTCTGTTTCATCATTTAACAAGGGTTATTATTTCAGGTAGTGTCCTTTCTAGATAAAATAAACCTTCGGAGTTGAGGGAGAGACACTCATAATTAGCTCTTTATCTGCTATGTGTGAATAGGCCATTGTCTGATTGTTCCTGATTACTTCCCAATTTCCTGGTTTCCTGAAATTGGTGAGATTTAAACATACTAGGGATTTATCTATGGTACTGGTGGATCTTAAAACTAGGGGGTCTAGTTATATTATATTCTTTGTCCACCGGTCCCCCCCCCCCCTCCTCTGTGTAATTCAAGTACCTCAGCTAAAGCATATGGCACTAATCCTGCATTATTTTGTCTTAGAGGTACCTGTGAGCACATCCAACATTCCGTTTGGTTTAAGACCTTACCCACTAGTGAATGATAATCTCTTATAGGATGTCTGTTAAATTCAACATTATTGCTTAACTGACATATTTGGATGTACTCATTTTCAATTGTAGGGTCACAATAACTACAAAATACACTATTCCTGAGACAATAGCCTATCACGTTACCTCCGAACGCCGTAACTACTAGACTTTTGATTTTCTTTGGCTTTAAACAAAGTGATAGGCTGATCCTGGGATCCTATAAAGACATCACTCCTTTCTTCAGAACCAGTTCCAGTCCCACACTCGACAACTCATGAAACCTCACAAAAATAGAATGTTCTGGAAAAAAGAATGTCAACTGGAAAAAAAAAGATAGAACGAAAAAAAAATCTTGCTTATAGCAAATCCATTACTACGACTGGTCTTTTTGTAATCCTTTAGTACACTCAGTTAGTGTTCAACAGTGCCGCCTCTCAATCTTCAAGGAACAGATTCTCGAGTGATATTTCTGCGATTTCACTCCCTTTACGAGTTCCTTCCGGACTTTCCTGCGATGAGAATCGTGGACCCAAGTCTCTCTCTCTCGCCTACTTTCACGGAAATCGTGCTGTCAACAAAACTTGGTACGGTCCTTCCGACCTGTCTATTAGGCAACCTGAGCATAAGAATAATCACACAGTCTCTTGGTTCACAATCAAGACAGTTACTAGTTGGCATATCAGGTATCAACAGTTTCGAGTTCTTTTGTTAAGTTCTCAAATGCTGGCTCATCTCGATAAGGTACTGTACTGTCACCTCATTGGTGTATTTCTGATCATGGTGCGGATTGATCATGACATGAGGTTGTCTTCCAAAACAAAAACAATTTAAAGAGGATGATTCGTTAAGTGGGGATCTGGGAGTGGTTCCGATGCTACATAACACTAGTGGCAGTGTCTATGACCACAATAGTCCAGTTTCAGCTATCACTTTGTTTCTACGCCTAAGGATACCATATCTACACACAAATTTCTGCACAATTTTCTTTGCGGTAAACACAGCAGTATTTGTGGCGGCAGGAAATGCCTGTACCCGGTTTGAGAAAACATCAGTGTACACCAATACATATTTAAAATTCCTACAGGGTGTTAACTGTACGAAATCTATTTGTTTTACCTGAAAAAGATCTGTCTGCAGGAGGAGTATGGGATGGCTCTGTCAGTGCTACCTTACCAATTGTTTTTCCTCATGCAAGTAAGACAGGTCATTGCTTTCCTGCTTGCCTGAGAAGAGAACCCTGGTGCATGCCAGTATGCTCTTACCAATTTGCACATACCTTCCTTACCCTAGGTGAGTCAGACCATGTGCCACCTCAGCTAGGCCTGGGAGATACATCCTGGGGGCCACTGGCTTACCTTGTCCATCTCTCCAGAGTCCTGAGGACTCCTGACCATACCCCTTTGCCTTCCAGACCTCCTTTTCCTGTAGGAAACACAAATTTGCATCTCAATTTAATTGTGTGTTTGCAATGTAGAGTAAAAACATCTCTAGAGGAGAAAAAAAAATATCAGGTCTGTGTTCACCAACGGGCTGTCACTTATGTCTGGTCTCGTAGTAAAGGTCTGATTCAGATATTCCACACCATCATGCATATCAGTGTCTATACAAAATTTCCCTTCACCAGTATTCTCATCCTCCACCCTTTGTGCATTACAAGCCACATGCATTAATATACTGGTGCCATCGTGCTGATGAGACATACCAGGTTCGGGCAGAACTTTGAAGGACCAATACAGCATGTGGTGTATGAACTGTCAAATCAAGTACCAGTACTACGTCCTAAGTATTTGACCCTTCTCTTACACAACTGCAGTTTATCCCTTGAGACCTTGTGTCCTGTCTGGAAGAGATGAAACAGAAACTGTTTTGTATCTGCCAGGGATGACTCAAATGAATCAGCGCATAACAAGTCATCAATATATTGTATCAGCACCGACCCATTCTCAGGCTGAAAGGACTGTTAAAAGGCATGTAGGGCTTGGGAGAAAATACTCAGGCTGTCTCTTGAAACCTTGGGAGAATCGGGTCCATGTATTGTACCCCCTTTGTGAACGCAAAGATGAAGCGGAAACTGAAGAACACAGAATAGAGGTTGGGGACAGTAAAGTTTGTAGAGGTGGAGAGGATTTTATTAAAATAACAACTGGATTAGGCACTATGGGGAATTGATTAACTACTTGGTCTACCCCACTTAAAGCTTGTGCTTGCTGTGTCACTACTGGGACTACCTCAACCATCAATCCAGTGTCCTGTTCATCCTAAATTCATAGGGAACCCGGTATCTGTGAGATAATTTCCTCTACCTGTGATGGACATGAATCTAGAACAGTGTAATGCAACATTAGTCTTTGAGGAGTATCTAACATACCTTGTACTTCCTGAGCGGGGGTACAGTATATGTATTTCACATTTAAATTTACATAACAATATCTCTGTCGATTTAAGTTAGTCAGGGGCCACTGCTGCTAGGGGAGAAGAAAAATGTTTAGCATCATAGAGGCCCAATCGTAACTTCAGCAGGTTTTGTCAAAAGGTAATGTTGCACTTCTCCCGTTACTCCCTTTTGCCAAATTAGTATTTACCGGTGATCTTTCTTACTATATATGTACTTGAATGGCTCCATACTTACCAGTTCCACTGGTCTCAGCCACTTCCCCTGCAGGCTACAGCTCCTCTTTTACCGTTGGATATTGCTCCTCTGAGTGCATGAGAAATGGCTGAAACCAGTCGGGTCACCTTCTCCTCCTAAATAAAACTTTGACATTCATTAGTACATATATAGGTTACATTCATAATTTTAATTTTTTTTATTTTTATTATTTTCTATAGTTTATATACTGGCTGTAACTTTTTCCACATCCACATATGGCGGTGTACTTGCTTTCTCTTTGTTGTGCTCAGAACAAGGGAGATGTTGCGTAGTGAGTCCTGAGCACCAGAACGTGACGCTGAAATAAGGTGTGGTGTGGAAATAGCCCCTAGCACCCTACCTCCGTTGTTTTACCCGTGTGGTCAGTTCACGCCTGAGTGACTATGGTTTCTTGGGCCCACGGCAGCCGCGTTTGAAGGGCGGATTATGTCTGCCCAACTCCGATGCCCCCAGGTCTTAGCGTGAGACAAGGCGTGAACCGAGACAGGATAATAACAAGGGGACCTCTGACTAAAACAACAGAAAGCTAGGGGCTACTAACTACCCTAAAACTAAATATATGTGCGGCACGCCGCCAAAGGAAAAGAACAACCAAGGAAATGCTGTCCACTCGCCGACACAATACTGTTGTGTACCGGCGGTGACAGCATAAACAGAACCCTCTGCAAAACACCAGTAACAAAATATAACCAAAGAATACTGCGGCCTAGGCCGACGGACGCGGCAAAGCCGCTACTCACGTAACCGGTACAAACACTGGCAAACGGACAG
Organism: Pseudophryne corroboree; assembly: GCF_028390025.1. NCBI lineage: Eukaryota > Metazoa > Chordata > Amphibia > Anura > Myobatrachidae > Pseudophryne > Pseudophryne corroboree. Next base: position 211,844,340 of record NC_086445.1, read on the forward strand.
GGACCCCCAATGTAGCCGACACAGACTCTCAGAACCGGAGGACAGGCAGAATCCCAAAAGACAGACCGGTGGACACCAAGAAGCCAGAAACTCGACTAGGCACAGACAAAGCCACAGGACTTCTGGACAGGAACACTTCATGGCAGGACACAGGAACCGACACAGGAACCAACACTGGAAGCAGCTAGACAGACACTGCTAGACAGGAGCTCAGGAACTGGCAGGGACTAGCTCAGAACGCAAGAACTCCGGAAGTCT